>NW_021848390.1:18416-41624 GCF_003651465.1 Formica exsecta
TATATATATATACAAAATAAATACCATTAATATAAATACCAATAAATATAAATATGCATAGATATATTTACTCTTTTGCTATATTAATTGAATCATGCTGACATTACTCTTCTACAACAAAAGAAGAAAAGAGATACGAAAGTTTATCTTTGCAGTTCCATCTAATGCCGTATTTTTATCCACGTTCGAAAGTTGATCCATTCAGTGAAACTATAGCTAATGTGGTCAGACCAAATCGATAGACGTCGCGTCGCTCCGCTCTTGATATGTATCGAAAAGTAGCAATGAATTCTACCCTCAATACTCACTCTTCGTAAAAATACTTCGTTATCGCGACCTTTCCTTCAATGATCTTCACGAAATAATAGAAACTCATTCGCACAAGGCGAAAAACAAGCCAATTAAGTCATAATCCAGCAGAAAGTCATCGAATCGGGACAAGAAGCAAGATATAGTGCTTATCTAAATCGTAAATCTTATCTCGAGGCTCTGATAGCCTAATAACGCTGTATCCACTTAGAAAAGAAGCTAATATCTAAGATGTTATTGATTTAATCAAATTACTTTTTGACAGTTTATATTTCTCTCGTACGGATTATTTCTTAGAATTCTATTTTTGCATAAGTTGCAATTATTGCATTTATTTTATGATAAATTGTAAGTTAAACAGCTAAAACGCTTGGTCATTTTAAAAAAATAAAGCAAAATATTCCTTTAAGATTGAAAATAATTCTCGTTGACAATTTGCTGGAGCTGTTGGAAATAGTGTACGTCTCCTCTCCGGCGTCGTTTCTATCTTACGCTCTTTCCGAATTCAGAGTCCTATCGGTTTTCGCTAACTATAGTATGTGATTTCAGTTGGGATAGCATCTAGCCGGATATAGTTACGTATGGGAAATACGCAAATGCCAAGCTATCCTAAGCATATATGTATAAGAAACCCTGTCTATCTGTCCGTCCGTCTATCTGTACGTCCATCCGTCCGTCCGTCTGTCTATAGAAATTAATAATATATAGAAATATTATGTTTTTCTTGTCAAATCGGTTTTAACCATTTATTTATTTAGTAGATAACATGGTCTAAAATATAATACAATCTTTCATAAACGAATATATGTATATGTTTAGTAACAAGAATCATTTACATATAAAGGCACGTATGATCAAAATTATGATATATTAAGATTATAATTTTGCTCCCTCATAAAGGAAGCTTTGTTTTCGTGACAAAATTTTTTTTAAGTTTTCTATGCCAATGTGTTTAGAATGTTCCAAAACGTCGAAAAATCATATTCCTAAAAAATGTCTGTCTGTATGTATGTATGTATGTGTGTATGTGTGTATGTGTGTATGTGTGTATGTGTATATGTATGTATGTACGCAATATATTGTACAACCTTTAACTTCCGCAATTTTTGAGATATTGGGTTAAATTTTATTTACATGGATAGAGAGTATTATTCAAGGATGGTTGGTATTGAATTTGGTGAGAATCGATGAAAAGGTTCATCTTTTATAAAATTTTTAATTATTTGAGAAATGTCTGTACACGCTGTAATGTTCGGAAAATTTGAGATGTCGGGTTAAATTTTTTTACACGGATAGAGTATCATTTAAGGATGGTTGGTATTGAATTTGGTGAGAATCGATGAAAAGGTTCATTTTTTATAAAATTTTTAATTTTTTGAGAAATGTCTGTATACATTGTAACTTTCGCAAATTTTGAGATATCAGGTTAAATTTTTTTACATGGATAAAGTATTATTAAAGGATGGTTGCTACTGAATTTGGTGAGTATCGATGAAAGGGTTTATTTTTTATAAAATTTTGAATTTTTTGAAAAATGTCTTTACACGCTGTAACTTTCAGAAAATTTGAGATATCGGATTAAATGTTTTTACATGAATAGAGTATTATTAAAGGATGTTTGATATTGAATTTAATGAGGATCGGTAAAAGAATTTATTTTAATTTTTATTTTGCTCACAAAGCTTCCTCCATGAGGAAGCAAAAATTGAAAAATCCGCATGCTTAAAGCAGCTTAAGCTTTGTAAGATAAAATAATGAGGAAGCAATGTGCAAGTTTCTAATTTTTTTAACTCTGTTGATGATGATTAAATTTGCAATAAATGTAAATTCAATTATGATTTGTAAAGATATACAGATATATATTAATTATAACTTATTTTATTTCCAATTAATTTTTATTTTAATTAATTAATCTTATTTTATATCAAATAAAATATTTGCTCGCATTCATAATTCAAAAGTTTTATTTACACGGTGGCGCAAGCTTACAAATACACCATTATTTATGTTCCAGTGCCGAATAATAGTCAAATGTTACTGTTATGCATTAATGATATTGCTAGCTTGATGATAATGGTATCATGCGATATTTTGCGCATCGAAAGCTTTTGCCATCTTTGAACAGCTAAGATTGTTTTAATCCTACGGATACATCGGGAATGGTACAAAATAGAATGCGCATAGAGGCAAACAAAAAAACATTGATCTACTAATGTGTCTTCTATTACTTTTCTCGATAATTTACGCATACTCCACAATTTTGTCCAAAAATTATATTAAATTAATGAAATATTTTGCAAAGATAAATTAAATTAAATATTTTATTTTTGATTTTTAATTTTTAATCCGAATCAAATTTTTGTCGAATTTTTACAAATTAAGGTGCAATATTTTATATTAAATATCTAATTTTTTTGCGCTTTTTGTCGTATTTCCTTCTGCAAAAATATACAAATATTGCACTTTTTACTCTGTTGTTATTATCATTCCGCATTTGTTACGATGCGATACAGATAGCGACATAGAAACACCTAAACACAAATATGTATATTTCGGCAATCGATTCACACTTCTCTAAATGTATTTATGTACAATGTGAGATATGCAAAAGCTATCCCGCGAAATTTTCCTCCATTACATGCAATAGGTATGCGGAGGTATTTTATTTTCGGCAAAACTCACTATTAATAAACGTGCGGATGGTGCATGGCATGATGCCCATCTCGAGCATAATGAATCTTCCCGCATGTCGCTTCATGCATATTACTTATTGTTAGAGAATACATTTATATGTAATTTTCATTTGACAATGAAATTCCTGGTACTCGATCTGACCAAAGAGAAATAAATTTACATTTAGAGCATAAGAAAAACGTGAATAAAATTATTTTATATAACATGTCACGCGCGTATATCGTTCGTGTTTTTATGCAAAAGCAACGCAATTTCAAATAGAATGACGTGAAATTTGATCAGTTTATCAATCTTTCAATATTAAATTCTACAGAGAAAATCAACAAAGGCAGAGAGAAAAAGAGAGAGGGACTATGTTGTTAATTTATTCAAAATAAAATGATGTCAATCACGTTTGACTTGTATTATCGCAAAAGCGACATTATATAATCCAATATAGATTGATTTACAAACGCGCATAACACGGAGAAGGTTAACAGCGCTGTCGAGTGGAGATTACGCCAGTTATGTAAATATGGCACTAATTCCAAACGACGATCCCCGAGTGGAACAATAACGCACCGAGACACCAACCGGCTAACCTAATGACACACTTCGTGCGTATTTGCAATTAAATATAAAATCGAGTACGCGGCAAGTGACTGTCCATGTCGCGGCTGCGGTATCAAACAAGCGCGATAATTAGTTCGAGGCTGCCAACGCGTCGCAATTATTGCCGGCTTTTAAACAGCAGGGAATTGTCGCGGCCGGACTGGATATGCAGACGCCTTGTGAAATACCTGTTGTACGTTCGACGTGTGCAAATGTATGTACATTCCGCGATATCCGCACATGCCGCATAATCGCGGTATCTCACAGCGAAGCGCAATTGTCGCATCGTTGCATCGTTGCTCGGTGATGCATCTAGTGTTAAATTTCGCGCAATTACGCTTTACGACATGTGCATACGAAATATGAAAACAACAGCGTATTGGACATCGCTATCGTTTCTCACGATGAAATAAAAATTTACTTTGAATTTTCCTGAAATTTTCGCAAAAATACGATTTGCGTTTTGCACCGAGAAACGGAAGTTAATGATATTAAGAAAAAATGGACTACAATTTCGCTTCGATATTAAGCCATCAAGGTATGTTTAGGTTTTTTTTTAAGCACGTAACGCAATTTGTATATTTTTTAATAATCTTGGAAACAAACGTCGATTGAAAAAGTTTCTCAACGTGGATTTTATTGATACATATATATTACATGTTAAGATAATAACACATATATTAAATATATATCATTATATACAAGTAAAATAAATGTGTTTTCTTTTGTTTTCTCTTTCACGTGAAATGAGTTTTGAAATGTTTTGTTTATATTTTTATCTTCAAGTAAGACTCAGTTCTTTCGAAAAAAGAGAGGGAAATTTATATAAAATGATTTGAATAAATGATTTGAATAAGTTAAAAACGTACGAAACGTACATTTTTAATGCATATTTGTTAATAAAATTTAACAATAATAAGTTCGCACATCAATACCCACATTTTGATTCTTATCTACCACTATTCCCACTTAATTTTTTGTACTCTGAGATGAGAAAGAGAACCTATTGCTGTTATTATTAAAAAAGAAGATTGTTTTATATATTGATACATTGAAGAGACGATAAAAAGAAAAAAAACAGATATTCTCTCAGAATATTAAAAGTAATACGATAAAATTGCAATTGTTACTAAGAGATTAAATTGATAAAAATGAAGAAGCGGCCGACTTTTTCGAATTTTGAAACCCGCATGTGCATCGCATGCATATCAGACATCGACGTTATGCCTTCGTTAAATTCGTTCACTGTGATACGAAAAACTGAGTGAAAAGCGCGAAAACGCAAAGTTAGCATAGCGTACGGAAATACGGAATTCGATAATTGCTGAATCGACGCAATCGCGAAACTCCGGAACTAGAAGTTCGTAATCAACACAGGGGGGGGGGGGGGGTGAGAGAGACTTGGGATGATGATAGGACATGTTTCTGGTTTATATAATGACGCAATTTACTTCGCGGATGATGTGCTAATTGCGCCAAATTGATCCGAGTTTCTTGAGACGATATTAATAGTTACAATAATGAACTTGAACGGCATTAATTAAAGCACAAGCGAATCACAATCTTCTTCCTAATTGTCGGTATAAATATACTTCAAAACCTGTTTATTATAAGAGTAATATTGGTATAAATTGTAAATATTGGAAGGATTATAAATATATTGAAAAATATAGTAAAAAGCTGATGGTAACTTTTGACATTTATTTAAACAGAACTTTCGTTTAAAATATTCATAATTATAATACTTAAAAAGAACTTAGTACATACTAAATGAAAATAATTCTATAATAATATAAAATTGACTAATTTTAATATAAAAATATAATTTTTAATAATATTTTTGATCACTATTTAGATAAAGATTGCAAAAAATTATAATAATTTATTTCTCTCTCATCAGAAATTGTATTTATATTAAAAATAATATTATATTTTTTACTCCATAAAGAATCGTTTATATATAAATACAGATTTACATGCAGAGCCACTTTTGTGCAAAAGTTATTCTCATGATTTCTATGCGGGGATACACTTTTGTGCAATTGATGAGCAGAAAGTATTGAAAGTTATATGAATGCAGAGAAAGGGCAAACTATTCTCCATTCGGGAAAAATTCTCCCGATTCAGACAGCGGTTTATCACGCCGTTGCATTTCACGACTAGTTGCGATGTCCAAAAGGAGAAAGAGAGAGAAATGTGAACGCCCAATTAAAGCGCATTTTAATGAAGTGTCGCACAGTTCCATTTTACGAGAAACTATTAAGTGGAATGGAAAATAACAATATAATGCGTGAATAGTATTTGTACGAATAGCGATGTCTTTTAATTGCATATAATTTATTCATATCGTATAATAAAGATACTATTTCGCAAAAATTTATTAATGTAGAAAGAAGCGGTAAAATGAAAAACGGGAAGCATCTGTGTTATTATTATGTATGTGTAATATATATGTATAATACACTTTATTCTATCTTTTCCATTTTGTTTTTTTCTATATTTATTATTATTGTTATATTTCATTTAATTGATAATTCTATTGTAATATTGGCTACGTAATATTACGTTACTTGTCACGTAATATTATCACGATTTACATTTGCGAATTACAGAGGCAATATAGTACACATGCAGCAATTGGGCAAACCGAGCGGAATAATTTTGCGATCGATAATCCGAACATTATAATCCATTTAATAAGGTGCTTAATTGCGCACCTTCGTGTATCATAGCTTATATCAACGCGAAAGAGTGGTAGCTAATTAGAATCATTGACACGGTTATCCTTGACTCTATCGAACTATTAGCTCGGATCGCGTGTCTGAACGCGACTTGTTTCATTAGCGGATTAGCTTGATTCATTTAGTCGTCGGCGACGACAATCTCGATCAATTAAGTTAATGCACCTGTAGAGCTGCGCACGGCCACGCGATACACGGCTACGCCTTTTTATTCATTACACTTTTACGCTTTCATTACAAAAATCCAATAAACGAACAAACAATGGATTATGCCATTCGTGACGATTGAAAAAAAAAAGATTATTGTAATAAAAACTAGTTTAGATGTGTATTATAATAATGTTCAAAAATGTATGAAACCCGCGAATTGATATGATGTAAACGCAGTTATTATTATAAGATCTCTGCTTAAAAAATATCAAAATAATTGAAAAAATAAGGATGAAAAGAAAACCAGAAAGAGAAAAAGAAAGAGAGAAAAGATAATATAAATATAATATAAATTTAAAATAAATATATATATCTATACGAAAGTATCAAAAATATATATATTTTTTATAAATAAAAATAAATAAATATATTTTTTGTGCGAATATTTGCGCAACTGATATTTATATAAAAAATTCGATAATTTTCTTAAAATATACACTGTATGAAATTTTAAATATTGAAATAAAAATCTAAATGCTACGTAAGCAAACATAAAATCTGATACTTTACAGTGATCCTTGCCATTTGCACTGATCGATTTTCTGGACATGTTCGCTGAATACTTGACATTCTCAAAACACCTTCGCACGCATATCATTCACGTATCAAGTTTCTATCGGGACAAATTATCGACGGAACATTATCATATTAAAACTTCGAGAGTCACGAACTTGGAAATGATTTAACTTAATCAATCTTTTTTTTGTTCTACGCCGAAACAGAATAAAATCTATGAACAGGAGAATATAGCGCACGATAAAAGTATTAGGTCCTTTATGAAAGTGGTAAAAGACGAAGGAGAGAAACATTTTGCGAGAGAAGTAGTGAAATATTCGGTTTGCTCTTATAACTCGACACGTACTCCCTTATTGTATGAAATTACGCGAATGCAATATCCATTACATATGTACTTTATTATCTGTTTTAAAGATCATAAATACTAGCACAAATGAAATCTTATTATTTTTTTTTTAATAAAATATTTAAAACAATATTTTTTTTAATTTCTTTCAATAAAATATTTAAAACAAGATGAAAATTGTGCAAATTAGAAACTTGCATATTGCTTCGTCATCGTTTTATTTCACCCACAAAGTTTAAGCTCCTTAAAGCAAGCGGGCAGATTTTCAATTTTGGCTTTTTCATAGAGGAAGATATCTCAAAATTTGCGAAAGTTACAGCGTGTACAGACATTTCTCAAAAAATTCAAAATTTTATAAAAAAATTAACCCTTTTACCGATCCTCATCAAGTTCAATACTAACCATTCTTTAATGATACTCTATACATTTAAAAAAATTTAGCCCGGTATCTCAAAAATTGGAAGTTAGAGATTGTACAATGTACATTCCGTACATACATACATACATACATATATACATACATACAGACATTAAAAAAAAATTTGATTTTTTGAAGTTTTGGAACATTCTAAACACATTGGCATAGAAAACTGGAAAAAAAATTTTGTCACAAAAACAAAGCTTCCTCTATGAGGAAGCAAAATATATAATATAATAAATAAAAATATATAATGTCTTTATATAAAATTGTATTGTTTTACAAAGTAAATCAATTCTATTTAACTTATATTTTGTTGCGCTTAATTTGAGATCAAATAAAACTTTACGTTACATTTCCAAGTAATATTAAGAATTGTGTTCTATTTTTGTTTACAATCTTCAACTTTATCTTTGTATCTTCCATCTAATTGTAATTAAGAATGAGGATATAAATTATTAATCAGTTTAATTAAGTTTGTGCTCACTCTACTTTTCCACGCTATGTATCGATCATAATCTTCTCTCTCTACTCGTCTTTTAAGCCACTCGCAATTAACATTTATGGATGCCATCATCGTTGGCAAAAAGAGTTGGTTGTTAAAGCGCATGCAAGAACTATGTGTTTTCTGCAAGGAATTTAATGATCTTTAACAAAAATTGCGGAAAGCTTTTTTATACATATATAGAAATTATTATTTAAAATAATATGTCGATGATAAGATATAACAATGTAAATATATATTATGAATCTTTTTAATTTGGAATATTAAACACATATGCAATATATTAATACAATATAAATATATTAAAGTACAATATAAATATATTAAATATAACATTACAAATAACAATTTCATGTATCTAATTTTAGCATATATAAATGGAAACTTTAAGGTTACGAAGCAATATACACGTATGAATATTAAAGAGAATTTTTACCTGACTTTTGATCTGACTTTTTTTACTGCATAATTAATTAAATATTATTGTATCTATATGTAATAATAATATGAGAGAGATGCTCACATAATAATTGAGAGGCCAATCATATAAATATGACTACAAAATGTATCATATCTACGACAAATTTCGCTCGTATTTAGATTAAAGAATTACTTAAGCTTGACTATGATTGAAGTTTTCATAATGCAATGTTATACAACTTTATACAACGTTTAATTACAATACTAAGCATCGCGATATAAAAGCTCTTCCAAAAGAGAAGTCTTCAATTGTTCACTTCAATTTGTTATATCTCCTAAACTAATGCCGTCCCCCACAAATTTCTTGCGGGAAATTACTCAGAAAAACTTCCCCTATAACATATTTAAGTAGCGATTAAATCGGAGGTGTGTTACCTTTTATGCAGTTTTACCTCACCTTCTTGTTACGTGAATCCGACAGATATCTCTTCGCGACAACTATTAAGTATATACAACGTGTTCCGAATTTCTGAAATTTTCTTCCACATCTAGGAATTCTTTTACACATGTTACTTTTACATATGTAATATATGGATGCAACAAAGTTAATATAGAGATATGACTTTTTTCCAGAAAGTCTCGGCGACGCTATGGGTGGCGATGCTGGCGTTAAGGCACTTCAGGAACTTCGTGATAAATACGAAGGGAAACTGACGGCGTCTCTTTACACGGGGACACTTTGCGTCGCCGCAATTGCTTCACTAGTCGCTCTAGGTGCTCTATGCTTCACCAATTATCCTGTAAGTATTGATAATCTTCTACGGTGTTTTATAACAAATCAAAAAATATCATATTTATTAGCATTTTTTAAACATTATATATTTTTTAATTGTTGATCAAACAGTAATTATTAAATTGCTATTAAATTATTTAAATTGTCAGTAAAAAGAATTTGTCTGAAAAAGAAACTTTTGTTTAAATATAATAGACATAACAATAGACATAAATTATTTTTATCCTCCTTTGTAAAAATTCTAAAATAAAAAAGAATTAGAATTTATTATTTAATCTTTATGTCATTTAAAATGTTTCAACTTTAATATAGCAATAAAATATTCAACATATTGATTTTTAGCTTACTATTCCGTCTTACTATTTTGTAATAAACCATTATTTTCGAAAATCAATGCTCATTCAAAGCAAAATGTTCAAGTTATCCTAAGTTGAAACATCATTACCTTTCAAGAGTAGAAATTACAAGATGACGATCGAAGCCGTAATTAATTTTCAATTAAAATTCCATCTAGCGCTCTCCTTTGTAACGGATCGATATCGGTTCAAGGTGCTTCTCGGCACTGTGCATACGTATTCTTCGCGAATCAGTTAACAAGATGTGTCCCGATATTAAAGGATGTTCGTTAGCAGAAGCTAAGAATTAATATTGATATCGGTGATGCAAAGGTAACGCAGAAGCTGTTCAAATCGATGGATTCGCCAAGAATACATAAAACACCGTGCACTAAGATTGGATTCACAAAAAATAAATGATGTTCATCTTTCCGTATTAGCAATCCGTGAAAAAACGTATAAGGAATATTAATAACGTGATTTATCTCAAATCGAAAAAATTTTTTTTCTATTTTCTCTCTCGACATTAAAAAATGATACATACATGAGATCAATCGTCGATAAGACAAATTTATTTCAAGAGATTCGAAGAAATAAAGTTTAACGAAAATTTTAAATTGTAAAAATAATTAAGTTCTGACAGCTAATAGAGAGAAATAGGTTGATAAAACATATCGAAGTAAATATCGAAGGTAGTATCATAGAGAGAATTGATCTTGCCTAAAAAATATTTTTCAGAAGCTGTTCCACGTGATCGATCTTGTATCAACATTGACGACTATGTTCATCGTATCCTTGACACTTTTAGTGATCACGCAATTATCCTCGACTATGACCTCCAAACGATCCAGGATTTTAATAGGCTTAACATCCTCCATCATACTTGGTCTAGGAATTCTAATATTAAGCGGAGTCCTGCCCTTGTTTGCCTGCATCCTGTCAATAATCGCCATTCTGCCTAAAATGAGGTGGCAAATACCACTTAACATCGGCTGTATCCTGGCTCTCGCGCATATTTTGAGAAGATTTAGATTTGAGGATCTCTCGAACTATTATAATGTAATTCAGGTAAATGTAGCTGAGTTTTTTTATAATCTTTTTTTTTAATCGATCTATTATATATTATAAAGAATATAAGAAATCATACAATAGGAAATTACTATAAAGGATTTCTGAAAACGTGCTTTAATTAATAAAATCATATTATTAGACACATATGTATATCGCGAAAACTAATATATAAAACTTTAAAAAAACGCATTTTGATGTTACACTGCAGCAAACGATTTATATATTCTGGAATTTATTAAAAACTGAAGTTTTTAAGAATATGCTTTAATCGATATACACGTATTAGGCATTTTGGAGAAATATTTTTTTCGACAGATTGTTGTGGAGATCGTGTTTCTCCTGGCTGCTATCCTCGCAGGTATGTACTATAGGATTTTGACGACGACAGCCCATAGAAAAACTTTCTCAGGCACGAAGACGGTGATCGAGTCGCGAATCAAGTTAGAATGCGAGAGAGAGCAACAGGAGCAATTATTGCTGAGCGTTATTCCCGCCTACATCGCGGCAGAGGTGAGCTATAAAAATATATCGCGCGAAATTATTTTCCGTGAATCCAATTAAAATCTAGATTACAGTTTATTACGGAAGCTCAAGCGATGAGTTCTTCGCTGTGCGTGCCGTGGAGATATGTTTATGTATAAAAACTTTTTGTCATTATACGCGATTATCAATCGATTAATGTTTAATTACATTTTTATTTATGATATATTTTCAGCTTTTAACTATATATATGCGTCAATTACAAGAAATTAATTTAACGAAATCTTTCCAGAAATAAAATTTGCAAGTGCTTGCATCTCTAGAAGTAAGTAGTTTCTCTAATGTAGAAGAAGTAAGAGTTAAATTCTAAACGCGATTGTCTCTTTATCGTACTTTGCGTATATTACGATCTGTGCACGATCTGATATAGATCGGTTTAAGACAGATATCGCTCTGCAATAGAAATCAACTTTTGCGAGAAGTTCTTCGGTAGAAGTAATTAAAGATCGATGTAAAAGTTATCTCTGCGAAATTAGATTGGTAAGGATCTCGTTTGAAACAAGAGACGGATAACATATATGGTTTAAAACGATTATGAAAGTTTTATGTCAGTTATTTATGGGATGCGCGGATAGGAACGATCAATCGAAAGGTCTTCGTGGTCGTGTTAATTACATCTCTGAGAAGAGACACGTCCATCCGCGCGCGGAAGAGCTCGAGAGTATATGTATAACGTTACGTAATATATACATATACATCGGGGATAGTTTGAGGACGCGTTGATGGTATCTATCGTTAGAATCTAACGAATATTCGTGTAAACGTTCGTCCTTTATGCAAATACTCAATGAGATCCTTTTCGGCGCAGCGACATCAAACTTCGCACGTTGTCAGTTTTAGATATATGTGATCTTTGTGATATACCACATATTGCTACAATACATATAATTTTACAAGTCAGTATAAATAGACAGATTTATGTTAGCAGCTCTATATATCTACAATTATAAAGTTTTTATAGGTAAACGTTGAAAAATAACTAAACGAAGAGATTATTTTTTATTAGTATATTTTACACTATTTTTTAGTAATATTTCTTTACTCTTGCAACTCACTATATAAAAAATACTATTAAGGAATCGATTACTTTTAATACTACTTACAATGCAAAGCGGATTTGTTTATTGAAATTGATTGCAATTCAGATTCCGGTTGTTTTCGAATGCAAGCGTTATTATGCGAATTGTATAACGATATCAATGTGCGACATGAATAATTTACGACTTTGAATGAATGATTGCGTGTTTAAATCGAAAACTTTTGGCATACACAATGTTTTGTCAATGCGAGATTGCATAATGCACACATTTTCAATTCGTATAAATTTTCAATACGTCTCTCTCTCTCTCCCCCCCCCTCTCTCCCCCTCCCTCTCTCTCTCTCTCCCCCTCTCTTTCTCTCCCTTTCTCCCTCTCTCTCTCACTCTCTCCCTCTCTCTCTCTCTCTCTCTCTCGCCCCCCTTTCTCTCTCCCTCTCTCCGTCACTTTCGACCCTTAATCCAAAGGAGGATTAGAAAAGCCCATTGTCATGCTTCGCGGGACGCGGAATGGGTAATACACATACGCGTATACGCGACGTTCCATCCCCCTTTTGCCTCTGGCGCGTACGAGATAGAACGAGTGAATGGGAAAGAGAGATAGACTCCCCTAATGAAATATAATAAATACGCGATGAAGCGCGCACGCGCGCCTACGTCACGATCGCGGTTCCGTTTTATCGCGAGGACCGTACGCTTTTTGCGCGATTCAGCGCGGTATACGCCGCGCGGGCGAGTCTGTAAATCCCCTCGCTTCTATAATCGCCCGCTCTTTCCGTACCGTCAGCTCGCCAGCCAGCTCTTTATCTTGTTTTCACGGGGCGAGAAGGAATATAAGGCAGTGCCGCGGAGTGTTGGCGAAGCTGTCGGTCGCGCTTGGTCGGTTGCGGTTTACGCGAAGCTGCCTCGCCTCTACGTGTCCTCGACGCCACTCTGCTCGGCCCGGCTCGGCTTCGGTGCTCAACCGAACGGCCGCGAGAGAATTGGAAGGAAGGAAACGCGAGGAGAGCATAGAGCTACGCTCTGTACGCGAGGGAAAGTTTTTAATTGATATTAGATTTGTATTGGACCGTATCCTGCTTCATTTCTTTTGACGGATAATGAGAATAAAAAAAAAAAAGATTTGATGAATTCCTTCGTCTGACAAAATGGTAAAATTTCAATATCTCGATATTAAAATTAATGCATAAATTAATCCCAATCAATCTATAATTTAACGCGTAATTTACAACCGACCTGCGTATCTTCTCATATCGATTACATTTATTTTTACACTTCTCCAAAATTGTTGCGAACAAAAATGTAAAGAAATATAAAACCAACCGCCACCATGCATAATACTCGTGGTTATTATTTTCCAATAAAAAAAATGAAGCAAAAAAACCAATAAGAATATAAAAGCGTAGGAGGAGCAGAGAAAAGAAGAATAAGAGATTCGTCTCCTCGCACACACACCATTATTCGGTATCTCGGGTAATTTTCTGGCAGCGTGTACCACGCCGAACGTAGGTTACCGACCCATTGTTTATTTCCTCTAGTAAAGTCCTCGACTTTCCCCTCTTCGTCTCGACCCCTTTCTGTCTCCTCTCATCTCAACCCCATCTTCCTCTGTATCCTCCCTCTCTCTTTCCCCCTCTCTCTCTCTCCCCCTCTCTCTCTCTCTCCCTCTCTCTCTCTCTCATAAGAATATATAAACATAATATTTAAATATAATGGAGAGTCAAGTTAATTATTACAAAGCTTTTACGTAACGAGACTTATCTTTATAGAAAACCACTATATGCATATATAGATAATGTTTTTATTGAAAAAAAAAAATATTAGTACATTATAATATATTTTATTGTAGGTAAAAAGAAGTATAATGCTGAAAATGGCGGATGCTTGTCAGGAAGCTAATAAGCATAAGCAAACCACGTTCCAAGAGATGTATGTACAGCGACATAATAACGTTAGGTACGTCATTAAAATTTATAGTCCATCTCTTCGATCGTAATCGGATCGAAGAAACGGATTTCTACTTTTTACGGACGATATTTTTTTAATTGACATAATCCAAAAATTCATTCTCTTCTATACAAATTCGAAATAAATAAATATCCGAATAAATTATAATATAATTTTGATTCTACAAGAGAATCAACATTTAAATCTTAAATGTTTTTTGATATCTTTACTATAAGAATATTCATACACAAATTTTATTCATATACAAATATTCATTCGAATCGATCTGCAACGAAAAAGGTAACGTTAAAAATAATGTGAAGTATTTCGCACAAGGTCAAGAAAGAAATAATTTAATCAGTGTTTTTAAAAGAGAGACGTATATGTGTAGTTCTCTCGATAATTATATAGATCAAAGATAATAAAAAATATCGATTACATCGAATTAAACGCACGCAGTATATGTCGCATATCGCTTTTGATCGCTCTTCCTTTTATGCCTCAATTCAGCGATGTCTGAATTTAAATCACGAGCGCGCGCGATTGTGCAGCATCCAATTTAATTCGTGTGCACTTTAAATGATCGATCAAAGGCAAATTTTTTCTCAATATGCGCTTCTTGCTTTAAAATATATTTTTCAAATGCTTCCAAGATTAATGAGATAATGTAAAATGCACAATATTGAAAATATAAAATTTTATTCGTTTCTTTAAAATACTTTCTTGCGAGAAATTAAAAGTACATTACTCTCTATCTATACAAATTCAAGTTTAATCTTTACATTAATATTCTTTGATTACATTGATATTTCTTCACAAAGTTTTAAATAATTTATTAAACATATTTTCTGTTTTTTTTTGTTTTTGCAAAAAAAGATACATAATATAAACTATTAAACTTAAATTATAAATATATTTATAAAAGAACAATAGTAAAATCTCACATTTATATCTTAAATATCTTATATTTTGGGAAACTTTATAAGACACAAGAGATATAATTTTTTGGAAAACAAAATATCTTTCTTGTGTAGTATTCTCTATGCGGATATCGTCAACTTTACACCTCTATCAGAGCAGCTCTCAGCTTCCGATCTCGTAAAGACTCTTAATGAACTCTTTGGCAGGTTTGATCAAATAGCACAGGTAAGAGCAAACTAAGTCTAAATTAAATTAACTTATTTTATATTCAATTAAATTTTCGATGTAACCAAAAATAAACTTTTTAATTTAATAAAACGCTTTTCTAATTGCATATACAAATAATTTTGTGTAAAAAAATGCATACAAAATAAATTTTATTCAATACGCATCATATTCTCATCGCACACTTCTCCTTTTTTATTAATACGCGTCTAGAATTATTCGCATTATTTCCAAATTTGATTTCAACGCGAGACAAGCACGTTCGACGCTCGATCGGATTGATAAAGAGAGAGAAAGCCACACTTCGTCGCAACTAGATTTTTTGCTAGGTATATTATCGTTGATATCGCTATTTACTAACTTTAGATTGACTAAGGATCCATTAATGCAGAACAAAAAAAAATTCTGAAACCTTTTACCCCCTTTACCAACAGACACGATATACGATCGTCTATATCTTGTGCAAAGAAAGACACAAAGTGTGTATTTTTAATTTATAGGAGAATAATATTCACGCGTTTCCAATTCAATAAATGTTATTTCCCGAAATATACGAACATTTGATTTTAATATAACTTTAATATAAGAGAATTTCTGATATTTTGAGAGAACAATTTTTTAGTTTTAGTTAGAAAAAATCTTCCGCTTGTGTATAATATTTAATAAAAATTTTTTGTGACTCAAAGAAATATCTGTTACATTAAATGCTGCAATTTGAAAAATTATCCGATATTTATAAGCTTTACTCGAAGAATATTTCTGATTTTAGTTTGCGCGTTTACCTCTGTTTAACGATTCAAACAACATTTTTCAGCAGCGCAGGCAAATTGAATTCTTCCGTCAATCTGTCAACACGGCTTTAAAACAGAGTTCCTCTTGATTAAATAAATTTCTCGATTCGCGACTCGACATAAATAAATCTTCATCGAAAAGCATAAAATATATAAACTAATACAAGTATAGTAATTATTTGTTTTTTATTTTATTTATGCGTAATAAATGTTTATATTTTAATTTTGCCATAATCCATTACAGTGCCATTCGATTAAATGTATTTGTTTTAATACATTAAAAATTACATCTTTCTTAAGCTTGTAAATTGCGAAACTTATTACAATTCAGTATTTGCAAACAGCAAAAGTCTTATCTTCTTTTATATGCAAGAGGCGGACACTAAAAAATTCTATTAACTCAAAACTTACTTTTATTTTTTCACAATTATTAGGCTCATTACATGTTTTGTTATGTAATTAACTCTAACTCATAATTTCTTACATCTTCCTAGAGCTTTAGCTATAAATATGTATATTCCACAATGCTTTTACAGTTTTAATTTTGTTGAAAAAATGGAAATTAAAAGATTAACTTTAATTTTAAATAAAGTTTCTGATTTATTGAAAAAGTTTTGTTTGATGTATACAAACTATAGTCTTTTCACGTTAAATAACAAATGACCATCCAATTGTAAAACATTTTTAAAATAAAATATATTTCAATAAAGTGCCTTCTATTTTTTATTACTATGTAAATAATTCAAATTTTTAATGAGTTGTATATTGCGTAGCGTTATATATTGTTGTAAAAACACACATGCTAAAGAAAACACTATATATATATTTCACATAATATAATAGGAAATAATACGGAAGCATAGAGAGAAATGAAAGAGAATGGAAAATCGAAAAAAGGATGTCCACAATGCATTTTGAAATTTGCAGTGGTAGAATGCTGCAAAAATGATAGATCAGTTGGGTTAAAACATAATAAACGAGATAACATGATGTATATGACGGAGGTTGCACTTTTATGACAAATATTGAATGTTCAATCAAACTGTGCGTGATAGAGTGATGAAGATGAAAAGTTTCTCTTTTACATATCTGTTGACTCTCGTTCCCAAAATGCAATTTGTTTGCGCTAACGGCTATCTTTTATTTTTCTTTTTTCAAACTAAAATTTTATCTACATAAAAAATTGAATATGTAGAGTATAACAATGTAATAGCAAATAAAATATACTTAATAATAACTATAAAAATTGAAGATAAATTTTTATAATACCATGTTTCCTAGTTTTAATGAAAAACGACGGTTTATTAACATGTAAAACTTAATTAGGATCATACATAAAAAATTAAATATGAAAGTGGAATTCTGCATTTTAATGAAATAATTTAACTCTAATGAAAATGCTTAAAAATGTACTTTTATGCCGTTCTATAGATTTTCCGCAAAAACCATTAAGACAAGTTCTTAGACTGATAAACCTACAATCTAATAAAGCTATGAGAGAAGACAAAATGTATAGTTATATTGCGTACTTCTCTCTCATAATCGGATGCCGCTCGTATTCTTTCTCTTGGCAAAGAGAAAGCATGGATTTTCACGTCATGCTACATTAGCGCGAAAGATTGTTTTCGGAACGACAATGAAACATGATAGTAAACAATATTCTCGAATTTTTGGGAAAGCAACGCTTTATTAGCATATCAAAAAAAATTTATTGAGATAAAAAAGAATATCTTTACACTCTTAGAGAAACTGCAACTTTTTCATTTGGAGGAATGTAAAGCATTTTTACCAAAAAATCGAAATATTCAATTTCGTATAAAAAATACAGATCACTTGAAAAAATGATATTTACTAATTATTTCCATAATATTTTGTAAGCCTACAACTTGGTTATTAGTTTTTTATTTTATTTATTACTTTCCATCGTTTATTGCAGAATTTTAAAAACTATTTGCCGAGTCAAAACTGTAAACGTAACACGTAAACACACAACTCGATAAATTGATAAAAGCTAATATTGATGAATAAATATACAACACGCATTTCCGGCGTTGAAGAGATTGCATCCGCAATCGAGCGGACTTTTAAAATCAAGTTTTATTTATTTTTCAATTCTCTCCCACGACCGCAATATTGTCGTTATTAATCAATAACGTTATCAATCAAGCGAGTTTTAGTAATTGTTCATAAAGCCGAACGTTTGATCGGAGAGCTATCTAGCTAGGAACTTAGCTAGCGAAACGAGAATTAGCTGGCTAATGTAAGACTTGCTAAATCTCGCACACACACACACACTGTGGGTCACGTGTCACGTTACCAACGCCCAAGGCCTCTTGCTCTTTACGGGATCGCATAACTTGCTTTTATAGTAGCCGGAAGGACTTATGGCGTCACACCCGAGCGCGGCATGAATCCAAGTGGTACACGCTGATTCAACGCAGGCAGCTGTATAACCGGAGCGCGTGTCGTTTCGCAGATCGTCTTTCCTTCATTTCCGAGCTTGCGTCGTTTCGCGCTGACCGAGCAAAAAGATCGAACAACTAACACGTGCGATTTGAGTCGTTTTAGGTTTGATTGTCTCGAATAACTATTTTTGCGATTTGTTGTTGCTTTTGCGACAAAAATTGCGGTTTTGATAAGATTTTGTGAAGATAAATGTTGCCGCATATTAGAGAGAGCGCGTAAACAGTGGAGTTAATTTTGATACAAGTTAATTTTCTAACAAAGCTAAAATTAATAAAAAATTATATTTCAAATTCTGATTTTTAGTAGAATTATCTATAAAATATTTAATACAAAAATTTTTATGTTTTTAAACGCAGATTTTACATTGCTGTTTGAAAGAAATAAGAAAATTTGGCTTCCTGCCAAACTTGGACTTTATTATACTCTATAAAAGCCGAGAATATCGAATTTTTAATTGAACAATCAATTTTATCGAGTTTCCAAGAATATTCAGAGTTCTTTAGAGATGCGTCATTAAACTTTTCACACGTAAAATTTTTACTAATTGCTGCAATTTCCAATTATCGAATATTGGAGTTCTTAGGCCTACTTGTAAGAAAGATTAAATGTCCGATATATTGCGATCGAATATCTTCGTGAAATATCAACAAATTCGCGTATAATTGTTTATTATGACTGCGCGCGAGTAAAGAACGAACTTCCAGATGTTCATCGCGTAATAACGGTGAAAATGTGGCAAAGACATGCAGATCGATGATGGAATTATGCCATAGATAAATTCCGCGTCTAAGAGAATCTCACTATATGTTTGCGTTGTATTAGTCACGGCTGTTTTCGAAAGACGGTGGTTATTTTCATAATTTTTCGATCGGCGAAAGATCACGATGACAAAATTTTTCGAATTCAATTTCCTTGCCGGCTAAACTGAAATTTATCGGCGCTGATTTCAGACTCGGATACATTCGACGTAATCTTTTGCAGCTCGTAACTTCTCGTTTCTTGAATTGTCGTGTAATTGCCCACTTTCAGCAATAAATCGCAATTTGCGAGCAACAAATTATTTCACGATGTAGAAATTATGGGATAATATCGTTAAAAAAACAGTCAAATTTTCGAATAAAATTATGTGCTAAAATATTGGAATTTTGTCAATTATTTATTCAAGAAAATAAATGCAAAAAGAAATAAAGATAAAAAATAATCTCTTTAAATCCTTATAAGTAGAGAAAATAAGATTAATAAGAAGGAAGAAATTGTTTTTCAAAATTATTTTTTATTTTTATGTGTTTGCATTTTATATTAGAATTTTGAAAAACTTACTTGTACATTTGATTAAAACATTTTACATTGAAATAACACATGTCAATTTTAAAATAATTAAATAAGAAACTGTGTCGAACAAATCAATAATAGAGAGAAATTATCAAAATTGAAATCACCATTCTAAAAATGTAATCCTTGTCAAATCAAATACAAGAGCAATTATACACAAACATTTTTATTGGAAACATACTTTTGAAAAAAAAGAAAAAAATTTATTTGCGACACATTTCGTGAAGCTAAACGAGTTTTACGGTCGTGTAAGTCTATACATACTTTAAACATCGTTTCAAATGAATAATCAAATTCAACTGAAAAAAACGCTATTCTTCCAAAATAGCTATCTTTCTCCGTAGTATTAAACAATATTATCGTTTAATTACCATCAAATATTGACCATCATAAAATTCCAAATATTTGCTGCATTCGTAATTTACATAATATTAAATAATAATGATAAAGCACGGATTTACGCACGATGAAGGGAATCAGAGATGAAAGATATCTAGAAGCTGTTTTACATTCTTTTTCTTTTGCTTTCTTTTCAACATAGCGATGGTAAGAAATAATAATGTGCCTCGCAATGTGTATAATGATCGTAGCAATTCTTCTTTCGATAATGTTTCATTAAATTTCATGGTTGACAAAATTAGACTGAATAAGAAGTCAGGTAAATATAAACGAATAAAACAGCGATGCGGAAAATGGAAAAGAAAAATCTTAATCGAGAAATAATCCTTGTTGAAAATTTCTTAGCTTCAAATCGATTATACAGGTACATACACATATATGTATAATATTGGATAATATTAGAAACGAAAAACCTTTCAAAACTTTTTCTTATAATTTTATATTAATTCCATGTTATTGATATCTATATTGTAGCAAAGTTATAAATAACTTTGCAACATATTATCACGCGATAAACTTTGTTCAATTCTGCATTTTTTAACATAGATCCAAACACATCCTACGATATCTCCCCGAATTGGATTGTATATAAATACATAACATATAATATTAGATTTGAACTTAAATCTTTCTGGATTTTATATAATTATACATAATATATAATATTAAATTTAAACTGAAGTTTTTCTAATTTTTATCTTTAATATCATCTTAGATGATGAAAACAGATCTATTTTTAGATCGAACCTTAACTCATGGATATTATAGGTCCAAATTAGATCAGATCGTAGTAACCGATCCAGATTAGAGATCGAGTCCAGGTCAGATTCAAGATAAGCCATAAATCGGGCATGATGCGACGCGAGCCGAATAAAATTCCAAACTTTATTCTTGGCATTTTGAATCCTACGCGGCTATTTTACCACGATACGAGGTGCGACATATATTATATAGACGTCGGTAGCTTTTTCCGAATGGATACTGGCTTTCAACTTTCCACATTTGTTCCTTCCTCACCGTTCGAAATCCAATTGTGTCGAGAGAACGCGGGATATTCATCTCGCGACACACCGAGCAACAGTGTCGCAGATGGAAAAACTTTATTCCATTTATATGGATGGAATTTATATGCGGGGCTATCGTGGCTTCATCGGGAATGCTTCTGTTCATTTTCCGTCTTTTGCGAGCGTATTTATCTACCTACGCAAGCAAATCACCGCAGGGATATTCCAGGTCCATCTTCGATAAGAAAAAGAGAATAATTCTCATCCTCTGGACGAATAGACTCTCTCAAAGAGACAATTAATTAACAAGTTCTACAATCGGCACATTTTCACAATGAATAGCATTTACGGTGAAAATGAACATTTGTAACGAAACACGGATTTACGATAGAATCATAAAATTTGTAGTAGTTAATAATATAAATTACTGCACTCTCATGGCTTTTTAATTTACACAAAGCGTTAATTGAATCGACAATGGAATGCTAATTAAACAGATGTTATAATTAATAAAAACCAACAATTATGTAAAGAAAAATTTATAAATTATTTCAAAACATTTATATATATATATATAAATACAAATGAGTATCTTATATAAATAGATATTATTTTCGAAAATTATCTTTTAGTCTCAAAACTGATTCTATAATTGCAACACGAAGAATTATGGCTTTTGTGTTTTCTCCGTAGATTACTGTCGTTAGCTAACAATTACCAGAACATTAATATTTATGTAAAATTATTATCGTCGCGTCTCGCGATGCAGTAAAACTTTTGAATATTTAATAGACTGCGAAAATTTTGTACGCATCTGATAAAAGAATACAAATACATTATGCCGAGACAATTACTAAGAAATCAATTATTATATAAAAGAGTATATTATTTTTGTTTATAATTATTTGCTTTACGTTTTCCTCTTTTAGTAATTATCTAGATTCGAGTTGAATTTTAATATATTTATATGATATATACATATAATTTTGGGACATATTAAATGATAAATTGATTTACGATTTTTAGGACAATCAGTGCATGAGAATCAAGATTTTGGGCGATTGTTACTATTGTGTCTCCGGGCTTCCGGTGTCCCGTCCAAATCATGCTTACAATTGCGTGAACATGGGGCTGCAAATGATTGATGCTATCAGGTAAGGAGTGAAATAAAATACAGCAGAAAATTACAGCACGTTACTAACGAGCGACAGCTCGTTACGTATGCTTTCCTCTGTCAATTTTTTTAAATTGTAGCCCGAAGCGGAATAATGAAAAAAGTGGAAAATAATTGGTACGTTATTTCTTTATAGAAGAAGAAATTACAAAATTTTTTCTATGAAGAATACATGAAACATGTTACATCGATGTAGCGTTCTTCTTTCTTCATATTTCTCTCATAAGAGAATATTATATAATACGGCAAATAATTGTTAAATAAGAAAAAATTTTTAAATTTTTAATTTGTAATAATTTTTGTTATTAAATTATATGTTATTAATTATTACAGTAGCTTCAAATTTTGAGAAAAGAAATGTATTTAATAACTTCTTAATTTTTTAATTATTCTTCGGCAAATGTTATGCACATATAGTATATAT
>NW_021848390.1:41730-45229 GCF_003651465.1 Formica exsecta
TATATATTTACGAAGACTATTTAATTTTATAACTGAAACAAAATAATGAAACAATTAAATTTTATAATGTGCATAATATTTATTCTCAAAATTTAGAATAATTTTCTGACATCGTCACTTTCGTAGGAAAACACTTAAAACATTAAGCAATAGAATGTACACACACATTAAATCCTTACAAGGTTTAGTGTTATACAGCTGTAACTATTTGTATTCCTCACGAATGATAATTGATATCCCAACGCGCTGTATGTCTATAATTAATCGCATATTGCGCTTTATTAATTACACTTGTATATTGCCGACGGCGGTGTTCACAAATCAAAATACGATAATTTATCACGCACATCTCTGATTATATGATTCATACAATGTCGCTTAATTACGTATATATTAATTATGGAACAGTGCAAATCGAAGGACCGGTGACCGCTGTTGTCTCCTCCTATCTCTCTCTCTCTCTCTCTCTCTCTTTATCTCTTCATAATTTCAATAGCTTATTTATTCGTAAAAAATTTTGCATTTTCTTCTAATGAGTGCTATTGAATATTTGATGATATGAATTATATTTTAGTAACAAGCTCTAGTGCATCAAATAAACAATTTTTTCTTTATAATCATCTCGAAGTATATGGTTGATAATATATGGTTAATATAAATATATATATGAAAATAACTATATATATATATGTTTATAATAAATAAAAATCAATATATTTTTTGCCACATTATACATCACAACGCGTGATTAAGAATTTCTATCGAAATCAGTAATTAATTGATGAAAGACGGGTAATCTTTTTGCTATAGATTTCAAGCTTAATTAGATTTCAACTAATTCTCATCCCAAATCTATATGGAATCTATCGTTTTTCTATTTTATACATTAGATAAAAGTTCTTGTAACAATTAAATTTTAAACACAGAAAAGAGCCGAAGACTTAAACTTTTGTTTATCTTGAATATTTCCGAACGTGAATCGCGTATTAAATAAACAAAACTTGTGTTCGGGATTCGGGCAATCGTCAAATCCAATGAGAGTAGTGAGCGTGATAAGTGCTCGCGTAAGTGCAGGACGGAGCAATATTCGCGAATTAGATCTCTTCGCACGTAGGTTTGTACGCGAGGCCACCGGCTTCAACGTCGACATGAGGATAGGGATTCACACGGGGAACGTACTATGCGGAGTTCTAGGACTGCGGAAATGGCAATTCGACGTGTGGAGTGACGACGTGACGCTGGCAAATCACATGGAGAGCGGCGGTCTACCTGGGTAAGACGATTCATCGCTATCGCAGAGACTTCTCGACTTGTATTATTCTCGACTTACATTATTCTCGACCTGTATGGCATCTCGGTAGACTTATACATAATGCTATATGTATACAAGATAGAGTGCTTAACATTGGCATTAGGAATATTTTTCTGAAACAATTTTGAAAATGGAGTTTCTTAATCAGAAGTTGTTCATTGTTGGAAAAAAAAACTCATAATAATTTTATAATAATTTATAACAACGTTTTCTTCCACAAGATAATGATTGATTATTGTGTATAAATATAATTACAAAGCAATTATTTATCTAGATTACGCTAAAAGCAATAATTTTTAATCTTAAGGAGAGTTCATATAACGAAAGCTACTCTATTACAACTGGGCGATCGATTTGAGGTCGAGCCAGGCAATGGAGGATCTCGGGAAAGTTATCTCTCTCAGCACAAAATAGAAACTTTTCTTATCGTGCCACCCAAGGTAAGTGAGAATCCATCATCGCTTAAAATATGCTTTTGAATAGCTTAATTTTTTCTCATCGTTGATATTATACTTCGTAATTTATAATAAAAAATATTTTTTGAATCTTGCTACGTTTAATCCTCTACTTTACTACTAAAAACAGCAGTGCCGAAATAAGACCATAAACACGATCTATCCTCATTTATTTGCCATAGCACTATGTACTTTATCCTCGTCGGTGCGAACTAATTAATGACATTGAAGGCGGAAATTGAATTACAGGCGATTTATACTGCAGCAGTAGCACTATAATTTAAATTGTAAGATAGTAAATGCCTTTTGCGTGGAATAAATCTAGATTGAACTAATTATAAGTAGATATTTTAGTATTAATTTAAAATATTGTATACTTTTTTTTATTTGTCATGTAAAATTATTACAAAAATTATATGGCTTAAATCAATATTTTTTTAAATAATTTTTATATAAAATTTCAACAGAAAATTTTCATATAATTTAATATAGCTGTCAATATAGTTTCTATAATATTATTAGAATTCTACATTTAATATAAAGTAACGTTAAAACTTCAACTCTCGCGGAAAGTAATGCCATTCATTTCTTGATCGAAATGCGAAAATATCCGTGAGAATTATCTCATTAAACAAACGTACGATTTCCAGATGATTTTTTTTATAAGAATGAACAGAAAACGCGAACACCGGCGAATAATCCATCAAAGTGACGGCAAAGTTCACTCGTGAAGCAGAAAATTCAAGTAAATTGTCGCATCTTATTCCTATATGAACCAAGTTTGGATCGTAATACTTCGTTTATCGCCTCGATGAATATACCGGCGTTAGCTCGTTAAAAACTTGCTTAAAAGTTTGCTAGGTTCATCCGTGGATTTATTCATGTCTTTTCCGGTATTCATGCCTTATCCAAGGATATTTCATATTCCATTCTTCTGGACAAGCTTTGCATAGATTTAAATCTTCCCTACAAAGTACAAAAACGTTTCTGAAAAATTTTTCTTTATAATAACTAAAATTTTATTGTATAACGTATAACCACATTTATATTATTTTTACGTGTACAGACACGCATTTGTTAATAGCAACAATGATTAAGTTTTATTATTTGAAATTCATTCGTCATATCTTGCAGTAAAGTAAATATTTTTTTAGCAAAATACATCCCAATATATAGATGATTCTTTGTAAAAATATAGATGTTCTTGTAAAAATAAAAATTTAATATTATTAAAATATTTTATATATTTTTTACACAATTGCGCTTTAAATGCAAATAGAATGTAACATATACAAAGAAGATGCAAATTTGCTGATAATACTTGCTTTCTATAGAAAAATCGAGAGGAAAATGGAATGGAAAATGGTGGAAATCGCATACACGGATCTGGACCAATACCTTCCAGGTGTGTTTCGTTCTACAATCCTATTTAATTCGATCCTGATTGAAACCATGGTTTATGCAAAAATATCAACATCATAAGAATGATGTCGCAAAGCTAAAAGCTTTTTTTTATTGATATTACATTTTGTGGCTGGATATATAGACGGAAAACTGCAACTCTCATTTTTTTTAAATATTTATAATATACACGTATTATCTATAAAATATACGTATCATTTAAAAAGAAAAATTCTACCGGTATTATTTTAATATCGCACAAACATATTATTACCGTTAAATATAATATTTTGTATAATTATAAAAAGTAAATAAAAAAATATAATATTAT
>NW_021848390.1:45345-74686 GCF_003651465.1 Formica exsecta
ATATAATATTATTTAACATTTTATTTAAAATTGATTAATGTGTGATATGTGTATATATTATATATTTTATAATAGATCGAGACCTAGTAGCAAAATGACAAAATATGTGGAATGTTGGGGTGCGGACAAACCTTTCGCCAATATAGCGGAAGCAACGTTAGCGAAAAATATTGGTCTAACAGTAAGCTGTCTCATTTATTGTTTGTATAAATAGTTTTAATAAAGTAATTAAAAAATGTGCCGCTTCTTTTCCTCGACAGAGTATCGCAATGATCGAATCGAATTTATTGGCGAACAATGCTAGCTGCTTTGACACGCAGTAAGTTATACATATTTTAATAGATTTATGTCAATATCGAATCAACAGACATTAAGATCGTTAATTTGATATCGCGTACAATACACTTTGATTTTAATGATTCAAATTGATGGCTAAATTTAATGATTTTCAAAATAACAATTATTTCTCTGCATTATGTCACTCTTCTCTTCATTATGCGTTGCACACGTGTAACTATTATTGATGTACTTTAATATAATCCTTTTCAAATAGAGATATGATTTTGACGAATTATGCTGTTACGATTTTGATGAATTATGCTGTTAATAAAATTAAATCAATTATATAACTTGTGCAATAAATAGAAACGTTTTTTTTTATAATTTTCTGCACTATGTAGACAATGGTGCGGTGGAAGCGAGGGGATTTCGCCTTTTACTTATTGGTTTAAAGACAAAAATCAGGAGCAGCTTTATCGAGAACAGAGGGATGTGCAATATCCTTGGTACGTCGTGGCTTCCAACGTGGTTTACATGATCATGTTCTGCATCCAGATTATTTATCTACCAAGGCGAGTTCCTGTAACAAACTAATCGAATGTTTAATACTCGGGTCAACTTTACGGAAATATTATCCTAACGATATAACGTTAAAACTTATAAAACCAATATATCCGTGAACCTCTACAAAATAAAATTACATTGTCAGTTGTATAATATTTTTAACAACTTTTACTTTTTTGGAACTATATAATAAAACAAGACTATTATATAAATATATTGTTGAAAATACTCGTTTTAAGTAATCTACTTTTATTTATTTAACTCAATTAAACAAACTTAAACCTTAATGACAAGTTTTCACACATAATGCTAAATTATCAAATTAATTATCTCTATTAATTATATATGTTGAATTCTCTTATCGATATAAATGGCATCTAAATAAATGAAAAAAATATGTTTACTAAATATTTTGAAAATCTTTAACTTCCTCTTTTATTTACAGAAGCATCGCGGTTTATGGTTGCTTTGCAGCTGGTTTAGCATCTCTAATTATATTTGCCGCAATTTCGTGGTTCAGCGGAAAAATCGACACTAGCAATGGCGAAGAAACAAGTCGAATCGCACTTAGCCGTGGTATCAGAATAACGGTGTACTTAATAACGGCTCTACTAGCTATCGCGTCATCAGTCATTAGTCTGATCGAAGTCGATCAGTCTGCTAAAAATATCGTGCCAGTGTGTATGCCTAAAAATAATAAAATAGTAAAATATAATAGTAAAAAAGATAAAATTATAGCACGTACTAAATATTCTTTTACGCGTCTAAACAATTTATTACATTTAAAGTTTAATAATTAATACCACATTAATATTAACATCGAAAATTAAAGATTTGCAAATACAAATTTAATGAATAAATCGTATTTTTTATTGACAATAAGTTGGGAAAGTAACAAAACATTCCAACAATTTATATATATATAGCATTTATTATAATCACACTTTTCAATTAAAGTCTATTTACTAATTATCTGTTTATATGTTTGTCTCATAAAAAAATTATTTTTTGTTCCATTAATTTTATAAACTTTTAGACGATTCTGTTTATTATTTGCTAATTGAAAGTTGCATTACTCGTTATTTATCTACTTTTTTATTAACATAAGATTCTATCTCAAAGCACGCTTATATGCTTACTTTCTGTATTTTGCTCAATAGATAATATTTCCAGCTGTACGTGTATTCCTCGGCAATAGCGTTGGTGATTGGTTGGACCCACTTGAGAGTTGGTTTCTTGTTGAAGCTGAATGTAATGCTTCTATCCATTGTCATAATACTCGTAATCTTCTCTCAAGCACCAATCATCCAGCTGTATTATGAGAGTTTTGATACCAAGTGAGTGATACGACGCTCCCGAGACTCGAGTAACGTGTATTATAAATTGCGAACTCGCTGAAAAGCACTCTGTTATCGCGAGCAACGTTCCCGCAGGTTTTACGGCATTCATTATCTAATGCAAGTAGGATATCTACTGGCGCTCATCAGCCTCATACTTCACATTCTCGATCGGCAAGTGGAATACACATCCAGAACAGATATCTTGTGGAAGAGTAAGCTGAGAGTCGAGCAGGATGAGGTGGAAACCATGAGGGGCATTAATAAGATTCTCCTGGAGAACATACTGCCGGCTCACGTAGCCGATCATTTTTTAGCCACGAGGGCTACTCAAGTGAGTTCTAGAAAAACTTTTGTCTTTTATTTTATTGTTTTTATCGTAATATCTAAACAATTAATATTATTTTTTATCATGAATCATTCATTGGATTAATCGAAAATTGTTTTATTGAGTTAATTTATACATTTATACACCTTAAATATTGGAATTTACATACTTTGTTATAAATATCACATACATACCACAATAAAATATGTTTATGCCAATAAAAAAAAACACAAACAAATTAATTATTTTTCGTTCTCTACATATTTATTAATAATATTTCTCGCATATCTACTCTTTTCATTATAAATTGTACTTTTGGCAAATTAACAATTATTTATTAAGACTGGATAATTTTCACACTACTAATTATTATTCAGTTCATTATTTCCAGCAAAATTGTTTTCTCAGACTTATATTAGGTAATTTATCATCTGATCCTAATAATAAATGTATATAGCGATGCTAGAATAAAGAACAATTATCACACAGCCTTAAATTAACAGGAGCTCTATCATGAGAGATACAGCAGTATTGCTGTAATGTTCGCGTCGATTCCAAATTATAAGGAATTTTACGACGAGACCGACATAAACAAGCAAGGCCTTGAATGTCTGCGTTTACTCAATGAGATCATCTGCGATTTCGACAAACTCTTACTCAAACCGAAATTCTCAGGGATCGAAAAGATCAAGACGATAGGTAGTACTTACATGCTGGCGTCTGGCCTAAGTCCGGGAAAGGAGGACAGTGATAGCAAGGTAAGAGTTCTAGATCAAAATCTCAGAACTGATATAGCTTTTTATGAAATCTTTGATCCGTTTATAAAGATTTATAATTATTAATTTATATATTTATTGTTTTTATCTGAATCTAAATTTTAAAAAAGCCATTTAAATTAAACATTCACACACGAATGTATAAAATAATTATACGCGCATAACAAATAAAAAATTTTTTTGTTATTTTTTTATACCTTGATGAACAATTTAAAATAATATTATCCATATTATATATTTCATACAGGACTTACTAAAGCAACAAGATCACAACGTAATCGTTCTCGTCGAGTTTGCCATTGCGCTTATGACGATCCTGGATCAGATCAATAGAGATTCTTTCCAGAGATTCAAATTGAGGATGGGTAAGTATATTGAAAATTATTATAGCAACAAAAAAACAATTAATTTATTAGCATTAAAATATTATTATTACATTTTTCATAATGAGAAAAAGAAAAATTTTTTTAATGAAACGAACAATCCATAAAGAATTAGAGAATGTTTATTTTTAAATTATATTTATCAATATAATTTATCAATAACTCTCTTCGGCTTTGCAAAATATAAATAACAATCAAATATCTTTTGTCGTAGGCTTAAATCACGGCCCGGTGATAGCGGGCGTCGTGGGTGCTCAGAAGCCGCAGTACGATATTTGGGGAAACACAGTAAATGTGGCTTCGAGAATGGACAGTTGCGGTGAGATGGATAAGCTTCAAGTCACCGAGGACACTGCCAAGATCCTCATCGATGCCGGATACGAACTCATTTGCCGAGGACCGACGTACGTGAAGGGCAAGGGAACTCTTATTACGTACTTCGTGAAAACGCCCTTCGATGACAAAGAGAAAAATTATTAAAGTGAATCACATAAATTGTTGAAACGTTCAAATCAAATTTAATTGCTCGCGAGAACGAGCAAGATTTTTTCCATGGTACTACGATCTCCATGAACAAATGTCAAAATTGCAGAAAATAGAGTTCTGCTTATACGGTCAAATGAGCGTATAATATATGAAAAAGATATAAAAACAAACAATTCCCAAATTTTAACAATCTGTCTGTTAATATGAAATATGGATGTTAGGTTTATTCGTTTAACTCGTAAATAAGATTTTATCTCTTTGCGTGAAAAAGGGGGAAAACTAATATGAAAGAAGTTATATTTGTTAGAAATCTACTATAATAATCGGATCAATTGCAATATCCAAGAATATTGATATCGTCTCTGTTGTTTAAAAAATGAATAATCGACACGATACGAATACGAATATGTATATTCGCGATTCTTATTCTCTCGATGTTTTCTTCCTGCACTTAATCGAACAAAGGAAGTGGCGAAAGAATAATTATATTGTGTTCTGAAAATAGTTTTATATTATTAAGAATGAGACATGATCTCTCATACACGTATCTTGCAAGATACTTCATAGAATCGTTACAAATAAATTTCCAGCGTCAACTCAATTCAATTTTCAATTTATAATCGATGATCATGAGCAATATTACACCGTACCTGCAAATAAAGATTATTTATATGTACATACATATATATATATATATATATACATATATATATATATATATATTATATATCGCAGCTGTCAAAATGAATTAATCATAAATACATATATATATATATATACACTTATATATTTATCATTAATTCATTTTGACAGCTGCGACATACGCAGATGATTTTGGACAAACACACAATTTCATCTCTCTATCGAGAAAAACAACGAGAACTCAATCAATCATTCTGGTATATGATCGATGTACGAGATTGCTTTATACGGCTGGCATTTATTGCCTTTCAGTTCGAAGATGTTGTGAATTATATGAATAAAGATACGACGATACAATTTGTTCTAATTATAGCGTTATCATTAATTCTTATAGAATAAGATATATGAATTCTATTTGACATACACATAGAATATTATCGCGAGTCAATCCTCATGATATAATTTATAAATTATTCAACTGTTTTTAATATTTAAATATGAATACATTGAATGATGAAAAGTCCAGATTTCAGAAAAAAATGTTTTTCATTGATAAAAATTTTACTTTTACACGGTAATTTATGTTTTCATCGCAATCGATTGCAATCGATAGCACGAAATCAAATTCAGGTCAGAACCATCGACGTCAATCAAGTTTTTACAAGAAAGAAACGAAATGACAAGGTCAAAATAGCTGTAGTGATTTATTTTAACATGAAATATATGTATATATAGGTGCATAGAAATATAAATCTTCGCCGCCTAGAATTTATGCGTAGCACGAGCCTTGGTTTTGCAAGCACCACTCGGGTTCCAAGCTGTCCGCGTCGATTCCACGTTCGACGAGTCTCTCGCGTTGCCTCAACATCCTCTGCTCGGCGTGATGCCAGCTAGAATCCGGTTCACTCCACAATCTCTCGGCCATCGCGGCTGATCTTGGCCACAATCTCGAGTCGGTGGATGTGCTATCCGCCTGTTCGGTCCAAAGTGCAGCCTCTCCACCTGTACGTATTATACTATTAGACCATCGGTTATTTGCAACTACTTGCGATGTTAATATTATAAAGTAAATAAAAAATTTTGTTGTAAATTCATATTCGATAAATCTGATCTATATATTGACATAATATTTTTAAATGAATTTTTCTTGTTACAAGTATTATAATATTACACATTTTACACATAACATATAGAAAATAATAATTATTCAATACGATCTTATATAACATTTTATCTCATAATATACAAATTCATAGCAATGCTGATAAAGTTTGAACAGTGATTTTACCTAGAATAAGATGCTTCTTGTTCCCATATCCTTGTTTCTTAACCATCTGTAATGGAGAATTATCGTAAATCTTCTGCCAGCCCTTATACGGCGAGCACCAGTTGACACCCTCGCCTACCCAAGCTGCAAATCTATAAAAAAAAAAAAAAATTAATGTTTAATTTCTTAAAATAATTAATTTGTATTTTTATAGAATAAACTTAATACACATAAACCATAATTATATATTATAATTCATATAATATGTATATATAAATAATTATATGTATATTAATTATTTAATGCTCATTTTTTCAAAGTAGCATCTACGTATTATATATATATTAATTAAGTTTATTTAAAGATTATTTAAATCGTGCAATACATCAATCAAAAATTTTAAGACTTCAATTCTTTGCGAAAAAATCTTACAAAAAAGAAAAAATATACATCGTTATAATCCATTAATTCTCCTCACCCACAGTCAAGATATAGAGCATCGTAGTTTGAGAAAATAACTTTAAAATCATTGCGCAGCAGTCTCCCAACAGTCGGATCGTCGCCAGTCGTCCAAATCTGGATCATATATTTCTTAGGATCGATATGATGAATATTCCCCTCGCTAGTAAGCCCGCTGGTCCACAGGATGGCCGGGATATTCTTACCACCGTTAGCGATCTTCAGTTTCTCCAGAGCTCTCTCTTGGAAGTAGTCCCACAGAAGGTAGAAGCTGCTGTCGCTAAGATCCCATCCCTTTTTTAGCATCCAGTTGGTGATGATATTCGTGGATCTCCAGCAGTTGATATTCACTTCGTCGCCGCCCATATGGAAGATGTCCGGCTGTCGGAAATCTTCTATCATATCTTTGTAGATTCCCTCGAGGACTTCGTACATCCTCTCGCTGGTAGGATTCAGCTGACCGCATGGCGGCTCCACGCAATAGTTCTTCCAAGGCTCGGCTTTGAAACAAACTGTCGTGTTGTCGCCAACCTTGTATAAAGATGGAGAAAAATAGTAAATTATATTTAATAAAAATGCATCTTTTTTTAATAGAAAATTAAAATCAATTTTAGAAATAATTCCCACACACACGTACATCTCAAAATACTTTCGCATAAAATTCTTGTAGTAAATCAATTTAAAATGTTTGATATGATCTCTAGGCTGTCATACAGGGTGTTTCCTAATAAGTGGGAAGTATTGCAATGGCGGATTCAGGATACAAAAATAAGAAAAAAAGTTCATATAAACATATGTCCGATATGACTTTATTTCCGAGTTACAGCCTATTTTATTTTCTAACAGAGTTAAGATAGCATACTTGATTCTCGGTTTGCTGTTTATCTGCAAGATTTGAAGAACTTGAAGTCTTGCTAATCTATAAAAAATACACGTGTTATTTGTATTATAAGTGGTATGGTTCGTATCTTGTGCTCAGTGAAAGTAAAGTATTCGTATCGTACGTTAGCGCTATTAACGCAATAGTCTACATTTAAAGTAAAAATTATGGCTTGGTCAAACAATGAAATAGCAAACTGCATCTCATATATAGATTTTCCGATGGTAATGCAATCAGAATTAGACTTTTGTATGCGGAGAAGTTGGAAATATTGGAAAATAAAACAGGCTATAACTCGAAAATAAGGTCATATCGGACCTATGATTATATGAATTCGGTCATATGTTTCTATAAATTTTTTTCTTATTTTTGTATCCTAAATCCACAACTACAATACTTTCCACTTATTAGGAAACACCCTGTATATCATATAGAATATTTGTCTTGTATATGTATGTATATACTGTATATATTTATTTCATACACACATATATATGTTGCCATTTTATTTTATTTTATGATTTTGTATTAAACACAATTAATGTATGCATTGCTCTATATTATTATTATATATATGATATTGAATGTATGCATTTGATTGTGTGAATGTTTAATAAAATAATTCAAGATTATTTTAAACAACATCTGTGCTTGAACAATATACATGACATTTTTTGATTAACGATTATTTACTCAGATACAGATGTTAACTCTGAAACAGACTATTTAATCTGCGATGGCAATTAGTCATTAAGATACGAACGAGTAAGAAGAATTGATGCAATTTGCAAGAAAAGAGTAATGCGTAAACATCTTTTTTTACATCATCAAGAAAAACACCATTTTTGTTACTCGCTGATCGAATTGCATAAAATTTTCAATCGGCTCAAATTATTAGAAGTAAAATTGTATTGATACAATTTTTGTTATAAAACGTTTCAACTAAATCTTATCCTTTCTCATGAAAATTTTCATTTACGTCGTAATAAACTTAATAATGTATGTTCTCACACTTATTTATTACTAATACCCTTTTCATAATAATGAAGAAGTCTCTCGCGATAACTGATTCAAATAAAAGAGTAAATCATATGTCAGATTATAGATCTACTAAGATAAGAGATCTACTATTTATCAGAAGTCACATTAGAAAAATCTACTGATATACAAGTTATCACTTACCCACTGCCAACCTTCGCCGACGTGCGCAGGTGCGTCGAACTCCGGCAGAATCCTGACACCGCGGACCAGAGCATAGTCGACGATCTCCCTGATCATCTCGGGCGTGTAGATCTTGGTTGGCTTATAACTACCGTACTTAGCAAAATCAGGCCATGTTCTGCTGACATAGGGAAAGCTGTGGGAGTCGGTGATATGCCAATGGAACGTGTTTAGTTTAGACATGGCCATGCCGTCGATCGTTCGCAGAATCGTCTCTTTGTCAATGTAATTTCGACTAGTGTCCAGAAGAATCCCGCGGTAAGGATACTTTGGACCGTCCACGATGTATACTTCATTGGCTATTTGAATCTGATTGCGCAGATCATCGAAGACAATCAGCTGGCTAAGGGTCTCTATGGCATGTCGAGCACCAAAGTATGTGTTTGTTGTGATGTCAGCCTCCACCTAAAATTTATTTTAACAATTTAATATCCATTTTAATTATGGATGTATATTAGAAGCAGACGGATATACAAGTTTTCATTTTTCAAGCATTTTCTTAAGCTTTGAGTGATCAAAAGATAGAAACGATAACAATGTGCAGGAAATTATATAATCTGTCAGTCATGCGAAAAGTTTTAATGATTTTAATTCCAGCGTCAGCGCGTCACTGACGTATTATATTAAGAAGATCACATGGTCATTAGCGGAATTTAACACAGCACGAAATAAAACAGTGATATACAATATATTTTTCTCTCTCGGATATATGCATAGAAAACTCGTTTTTGAACTTCAAACATCTATTTCATCAACGACAGTTACGAAAATAAGATTAACAATAATGCTTGAAATAATAGAAAAGTATTTAAACCAACTATAAAATCTTAGTATAAATATTTTAGCTTTTAACGCCACCGCGCACGTTCATACTTGCCGTTATTTTTCCTGAATCTCATTTATCTTAACTTTTATTCGTATAAGAAATACAGACAATTTTATTTTCGAAGTCTAAATATGACAGTACATAAATTACAATCAAACGATCCATAGAAACATCGGTCGACGATTTAATGAGAACCCAAAATAAATGTATTCAATACGACGCTCGCTTCTTGCTTTTCTTGTTACAATTTACCTGTCCATCGACCATAGCAACTCGGAGAGTATAGCTCTCGTCGGTATCCAAGGTCAGCTTGACATCGTCGAGATTGATTCCCTCGTTGAAGCGAATCACTAGCTTTATGCTGCACGTATTCGGAGTCACGGAACCGCTGAGTCTCTTTGCGCCCTCCTTTAAACGACCCACGTTCCTCTGAAGAAGATTTCCACCCACCGTATGCGTGGAGATCCCGGTCAGCACAATGTTCTCGAGGTTAAGCGGTACCGTGGTCTTGCCGATGGAGAGATGTCCCGTCGGTTTCGGCCAAAGTGTACCAGCTTGACCACAGGACAATTGGCATACGCTAAGAGCGAGCGGATTGATATCCTGTTCCGTGATCAATACTTTCTTGCAGAGACCACCATCGCACTTATAGTGCCAAGGAGAACTGCGATTTGAAGAAAAAATATCGAAAAACTCTTTGCCGGATGTTTCAATATCGCGCGAAAAAAGTCTCTTATTTTTTGTATAAATTTTATTAAATCGATTGATTGTTCTCGTTATTTTTATATATATAAATATCGACTTTATAATTTACTCGTAATTTTAGTTCTTTGATTTGCAGCATTTATATTGATAATAATTTAATTTTTAAACAAAATGTCTATAAAATAGCTTTGTATCGCAAAATTTGTCTACATATACATATAATGAGTACAGTGACTAATATCATCTTTTAAGATAATAGGGGCAAAATAAAAGCTATCGTGTCTGACATGTGGCGTTTATATCAAACGTTTCTTGTTGATATATTTAATCAGTTAAGTGTGTGTGTGTGTGTGTGTGTGTGTGTGTGTGTGTGTGTGTGTGTGTGTGTGTGTGTGTTTATATGAAATAACCGAAATATATTATTTTATAGCAATGCAAGTTAAAATTTGCATTTTATAGAAAATTATGATATCTAGAACCTAATAATATGTTGCTTAAAAAAACATAGAGAAAGTGTATATTAATTGTATTTTTATGTAATAAAAATATGATTCTCTATTTATATCAATAATCAAGTAATGCAAGATATAGTTGCAAGAGAATACGATTAATCATTTTCTCAATCACATTTTCTTTTCCGCTATCAATATCTGTTAATATCAACTAAACTATATTTAAAGAAACAAAGACCGTTTATAGCAATAAACAAACATTTAAATTTCGTAAGATTTTAATAAAGGATTTTAAATCACATACGACATAGCGTTAATGCTCTGATCATATGATATTCATAAAATAAAACTCGAGACTATATCCATGAAAGAATTGGAATGTATAACGGTGTCTGACTATGCCACTATGCATAATTTAATCATTTTTAAAGCACTAAGAACGACTATCACATTCTTTTCAAAAAAATATTTATTTTATAATAGAAATATTTTCTTTCACTTAGAAATAACGTAAAATAACATTTGATTATCAAATCACAATATTTCATGTCTAAAATTCTATTTAAATTCAAAGAAATAATTCTCATTTAAAAACAAGCATAGCAAGTTATATTTTATTACATTTACATCCTTTAATGATATGCCATCATTGCCTAAGAATTTCTGAATAGAAAATTATACTTTAGATTAGATTATAAATGTATATTTTATTTACGCGATTTTTCTATCAAGCATCAAAAATAATTCCTATTGTCAAGAGAAAAGGAATGGCAAATTTTATTTCATCGTTATGACGGCATCTACTACCGTGAAAGAATTTCTAAATGCAGATTATGAATATGCATTCGAGAATGGCTTGAGAATGGCGGGAAAAAAAATAATAAACTTAATCATCTTTCAAACGTTTCTGAAAGACCTTGAGGCGACCAATGCGGTCTATTTCTCAATGAATCCACCCACCTGTTGCTTTCACCGTATGTATCAAGTGAATTACCTTTCTCTATCTAAAACTAACATTCATGTGATTGGACTGAGCGCTGTTGCTTGATTGCTTTAAAAATGCATGTACAATGTATGCACAATCAATTCGTGTTCCTATCATGCGAAGACACGATGATGATCGGAGGAAATAGCGAAATAATAGCGCATAATATTAAAAATCGATGAGCAATCACCAAAATCTCAATTTATTGAAATTATACCGATTTTAATCTTTGGTATCAAGTGTTATTCAACGTTGGATGCGCGAGAATAATCTTTGTATTTATACGGAACAATAGCAATGCGACAATCGATGCATTTTCTCTTGATGAAGTTAGAACGATATTTCTCCAATTTCTGGCTCGGTACTCACGTGTACTCCTCGGCCTGATTAGCACTGCCAAGCGCGAAGACGACAATCAGCAGAGCAAACATGCCGCTTAAAGTGATAGCCTACTGTTGTGACCGAGCTACTGCCCACTACTGCTCGTCGAAGACTCGATTGTCGCCCGCAGAATGGTTTTATCCTTCGCTCGAAGATTACATTCATGCCGCGTGTTTGGGTAGGGGAAAAGCCGAGTGTGGGGCGAAACTTCGATATATCTAATGTTCGAAAAAAATTCATGCACATCACAGTCGCATTGCGATCCTTACGTTTCGTTGTGCCGTGTAATGAATATAATCGTTTGAAAAAATAGAGGGAAGTACAATATGTAGATAAGCTTTCTATGAAATTTTACGGAAAAATATCATCTTGAAAATATTGTACAATATTAACTACCTACTGAGATAATCAGTTCTCGTAATAAAAATCAGTTTTTGTTAGAAAATTTATATTTTCTTGTTAAAAAATATGCCGGTTAAAATTTTTATGTTAAGTATTTAACATATTCATGTGTTAATTTAACATGTTGCTGTTGTGTTAATTGAACTCAAATGTTAAATTATTAAAACAACTGAAAAAAGTGTAAAAATAACACAAAATGTGCATATATTTTTAATTTTATATATATATGTAAGGTTACACCTTACCTAGTGTTATATGGTAGGTGGGTTAGAGGCTTTGTAGGTTGCGCGCGCAGCGGCAACAGCAAGTGTGATTGGCTGTTTGCCGACTACAGCGCCGGAGTGTGTGTGAGCGGTGTGAGAGAAGCGAGGAGCGCGTGCGGACGCCATTCGGTGTTTGTCCTTCGAGTCGTTAAGCGATAGCTAAGCGTTTTCCATAGAAGGTGTTTTGTTCGCGAATACACGACTGTTCGTAGACTAGACCCGAAGAGATTTGTATCCGTTAGTGCATTTGGTAGAATATATTCATATTTGAAGTTATTTACCAGCCACGGAGTATTTTCCGGTGACCATCATTCTCAAGAACAATCCTTTCCGTTAGCCTTATTCCCGGCATCTCCCGACTTTCTACGCATCCTTAACTTTCTGCGGTTAATTCAAATAACCGCTTAATAGCCAGGAAAGCTATTACATATATATGTATATATATTCCATATTATTAATGACAGGATTTATAATTAAAATTTACAGAAAAATATGTTGATTTTACACAAAATTTTTATTTCATATTACTATAAAGTATGCACTCATTTTGTGTTGAGATATTAACGTAGTATATTTTAGTAGCATCATTTAACATATCCATATTATATTAAATTAACACAAAAATTTGTGTGGACCGTTTGGACCATGTGATATATATTATTAAATTTAAGCCAAGTTTTCCAACTCTGCAGTTTCTTCCGTCGTTAAAATTCAAATTAATGTCATTAAAATTATAATTATTCTCGCAACGTTGTAAATAATCAGAGACATGCAAAATTCAAACCCATTTAAAATAGAAAATGCAAAATAGTTGGAACTTTTCTATTTGAAAATGCAAAATGCAAATCGGTTTTTAGACATTTATTTAAAATAGGAAATAGAACATAGGTATTTTTAAAATAATTTTTGAAAATAAAAATAGTTTTTTAAATATTTATATTCTTATATTTATTTAAAATTCTATTAAAATTCTTATTTTTTTACTATCTCCATCTATTAAATAGATTCTATCTATTAGATTATATCTTACTATCTCTATTTTTATTTCTTATGTAAAGTCGCGTCTGTATTCTGGCATCACTGCGCGGTACATATATACATCATTAGCATAAATGTGGCAATGGATTGGCTACGTACACTGAAGAATAAGCCAGTGTCCGTGTGTGCCCACCGTGCGTTAAGCCTACCATTTCTCACAATAACTAAATTAACAAGAATTTATAGATCGCTATTCTGTACACGGCTATACCGATAGCTGTAGGTTTTGTAACTGTCGTTGCGCACGTATTTTGACATATCAAAAAACATGCGCAACCACACATACAGAACCTACAAATATTCTAATTTACCAAATTACTATTATAATTATTATATTCTATATTTTTATGCACTGATAGAGCGCTTTTTTAGTTTACCAAATTACTACATTGCTTTTACTCGTAATATATATATGTAGCACAGATAATTGAAAGCAAATATTCACTCAGCTGTTTTTCGTTGATAAAATATTTGTACAACATAAATATTATCGATAATTTCATATATTTTATATCAGAGTACAAGATTTTGAATTACGCAAGAAGAATTTATGATTGTGCCGGTCATTAAACACACTTGACGTATTGCATCAATTCCATTACGATAATTATAAAATAATATATCTTATCATTAGTAACCGTACGAGTCGCGTATTTGATGTGCGCGCAATAAAAAATATATATATATATATATATATATATATATATTAAATTATCGTTATTATATCTTATTATAAGATTATTATAAAATACGTGAGAAAGAGAGATAACAAAAATTTTCTCTATTACTTCCCTTTTCATCTTTTAAAATCGCAATCAAAATAAATTTAATGCTTTTTCATTTCGATTTTGATTTATTAAATATATACTCTCTTACATTTATAGATCAATTAAAGTGGTTTTTTGTAATTTGCGCTTGATACCATTGGTTGTAAAATAATTTTGTATATATATTGCAGTTATGCAATTGTCTGGATACAAATGATATAGTGTAATGCTATTCAACATAATTTGTGTGTCAGTCTAATTACATATGATTAACTGCATCACACACACACACACACACAGAAGTGCAAAATATAAAAACTTTTAGCCGTTTGGATTGCTTGTAAACTTATTTAATCTTTAAAAAATACTGCATATATATTTACATCTATAATATACAAGGAAAGAATATTGAATATATTTAGATAACACATTTTTTAAAGAAACATAAAAAAGTTATAAGAACACAAATTACATTTGTGGCAGCATGTATAAAGAACCATTTGGTTGTCAAAATCTGATCCATAAAAACTAGATTATCTTATTCATCTCCGCGAATTGCTCTGTACTTGGTCAATTCATTTGGAAAAACTCGATTCAGTTCCACTAACATATTCGCCTTGAATTTTCTATAAGCATCAATCTTTCCCTTCACTTGTTCATTCTTTGTAAGAGCTTTCTCTATACAGTCTTTGGTGTACAATTGAGGATTTCTTCCTTGGTCAATGTAACTGAAATAAGCATTTTTATATAATAGTAAAATTTAGCTTTATATATAATTTTAACACTTTTAACATATTGTCAAACTTACTCAAATACTTCCAATGGCACATGGACATCTTGCACCTGAGATTTTAGTTTATCAATCTCCTGTAAGCCATTAACTAGACCTTGTCTACAAAAAAAAAATTTTTATGGGTATGATGTACACTTAATTAATATCATATTATTCAGAAAATGAATAAGTTAGAAGTGAATATGTTAAGTAAAATTTAATGCCACATGAATATAAATAGCTTCGGTTCTAAGTGTGAATCATAATATATAGCAATTAAAAAGATTGATATCATTACTGTTGCACACTGCGAGATTAGCATATGAAAACACTGTCTTCACACGCAAATATACAAAGATATGCATATTATATAAATACTCACATCTTCTGATTCAGTACGTTTTGTCCTTGAGGTTGAAAATCACTTACTATAATACGTATTTGCCGCACATTTTCGATAAAAAGCTCTAGTTGAGCTTCCAGGTTCTCCAAGGCGGACGCCATTTTCGTCCATTCATTTACAATCGTCTTTATTGACGACGATCCTTACGGGAGTTGGTACGACTAGATAAAAAAAAAGCTGCGCGCTACTGTAGATATATGTAGATTTCTACATTATCAGTAAGATATAAATAGTGATCTGGTAAAGGTAAAATAAAACATCTACATATCATATATTTTATAATAATATTATAAACATGAATCGATAATGCTTAAAATGCTTAATACTTTTATTTCTTGAATAAGAAAAAAGTGAAAGCAATTTATTGTAAATATCTTCTACACGCGTTATATTTAAAAATTAGTAAAAAAATTATTAAGAAAATTTATTTCATTTTATATTTTTATTATACATAAAAATACTTCAATTATAATTTATTATCGCTCTAGTATACATATACTAGAATGGCCTTTATATAAGGCCATTGCACGTTAAAAAATTTTAGTCATAACCATAAAGGCCGTATTACACTACAGGTTGTCGGCTCGGTTACGGTTGGGGTTACGGTTGATAGTTGCGGATTGACCAATCAACCGACAAGTTGCTTTGTTCTGATTGGTCAATCCGTAATCATCAACCGCAACCGAGCCCGCAACTCGTAGTGTAATACGGCCTTTAGGCCGTAAGCAAATCAACCAATCACAGTTTAAATATTCTTATTACTTTATAAGCGGGGAACACACACTTTTGCATAAGCGCATAATCATAAGCATAAGAAATTTGATTGGTCAATTTCCTTATGCATAAGGAAATTGACCAATCAAATTTCTTATACTTATGATTATGCGCTTATACAAAAGTGTGTGCTCCCCGCTTTAGAATGCTTGATTGTGATTAGTCGATTTGCTTACGGCCTTACGATTATGATATCAAAGCCTTTAAGAGGATGCCGGACCGTCTTGTTTTACCGGCCATAATAATTATATATTTGCTTAATATAAGGGTTTTGCGGTGTGTATGTGCAAAATAGGATACCTCTCCACTCGGAAATGCATGAAGGAATATAAGTGAACGTTTGAAAATGTATTTGAAAGCCTAGTGAGAAACATTTCGGTGTGCAAAATGTTGCATAATATAATCTTTTTTATAAAGCTTCTAAACTCACTTCTCGAAGTTCACTAATACTCTTTGATAAAATGCCGAGTGCGGAGTTCACTTGTTAGGCACGTGCAGGTTGCAGGTTTTTTATATTAAGTAAATGTTGACGGCAGAAGCCGATAACAAAACTGTAATTTTTTAATTTTTTTTCACTTTTCATATGAAATCATAAACCCCGCACTCCGTTATTATGTATACCTTAATTATGGAAAAGGATTTGTTGATATCTATAATCAACAAAAATATTTTGCAATCCTACTAATATTCGCATTCTGTCGGTATCCGGCATCCTCTTAAGGGTCAGCAGGAGAGACAGTAGAGACCTTTCGCGGGAAGACGTGAACTACGGATACGTTTTTTTCGTATTACGGCCAAAATACAAAGAAAATTAAATTCTAACAGCAATATTCGTAATCAGTAGGATCGTAAGATTGGCTCTACAGAGCGATTTTTTGGAAAAAAGAGTTAAAATAATATTTCATAAATTGATAAATAAGGTACAGCTCTGGTACAGCTCATGGCGGATTAGGTGCAGTTGGCCATGAGCTGTCGCGAGGTCTCCAATATCAATTCGGAGTTTGGCCGTCACTCCTGCCGACCCTTAACCTTTCTTTATATAATTTTACCAAATCAATGAAATCAACGAGTAATGAACAAGTTAAATCTATATCCCGCATAACTATCAATTTTTGGTGATAATTATAGCTAATGGAAATTGTTGTGTTTATTTTCTAGCTTTATCATTATTTCTTTGTAAGTTTTAAAAATGAGTATGATTACTGAATCTGAAAAAAAACGTTTGCAATCGTTGAAGGAAAAGAAACAGGCGTTTAAAGTGAAAGGCCAGTTTATTCAGCAAGCATTAAGAAACTTAGTAAGTAGAGTGTCTATTCATTGTAATTCTCTATTGTGTCTTAAAAAAATCTGACATGTTTCATTCTTAATTATACTTATAATTTTTATTTTTGCAGGATAATACTACAAAATGTAAGAAAATTATATTTGATAATGATATTGATGAACAGCAAAGTCCCAAGCCAAAAAGAAAGAAAAGAGATTTATTTGATAATGATAGTGATAATGAGAGAGATAATGAAGAAGATTCTCTGTGGAATAAAGATAAATTCAGTATCAAGGAAACTAAACATAAAAAGGTTAGTGTTTGAGATCTTGCAATATATATATTATTTCTCTTAAATATATTATTACTCATATATTATTTCTCTTAAATTAAAGATACTAATACAGTTTGTATTTATTACAGACCATTCTTGGCAATGATGCACGATTTACTTTAGATGATCGTTTTGCGAAAAATGATCATCAGACTGAAAACACTGAACTTGTTGAAGACATCAATGAATATGATTTGGAGAAGGAGAAGGAGCGGCAATTAGATATTTTAGAAAATATTTTAGGAAAACCTCTTACACACACAGTAAAAGATCAGGAACTAAAAACAGCTAAGTAAGGATATTTAGATTAGCAAAACCTAATAATTTATAATTATCTAATTGGATATTTAATGATAACATATTTATAGAAAGAAATTGATGATACGATATGATCCAACTGAAAATGGACACTGTGACTATGAAGTGAAATCTGTGCAGTCAAAAATTAAAGAAAAAAATATTAAAAAGAAGAAACATGACAAATCTATATTAGAAATGGAACCTGCACCTCCAGAACCAAAAGTATCAAAGAATATATATTACGCTGTATCAGACACCTTGACAGAAAGTTTAAAACAGAAAGGAGAATTTAGTTTATTAAAAGCATATAGGAAAGAAGAAAATGATACGGGTACTTTTTCAAAAAATAGTATAAATACATTTTTTAGTCTATATACTATTTCATATTATTTTACACCGTTTCATAATTTCTTATTTCAATATATACATTTTCAGGAAATGCTGAAGATTATAGTGTATCTATTGCGGAAAATAATAAAGCTAAAAAATTTAAGCTTAATTTTAGTGCGACTAATGCATTTAAATATGATTCATCTGATGATGTTGATGATGATGTACATGAAACACTAAATACAGATAAACAGATGGCTGATGATGTTGAAAAAAATACTTGTACAAATAGCTCGTTTGAGTATAAAAATACTCTATTTCTTGATAATGAAGATATACGATTTAATGGTATGTGTATGAAAAATCCTAAAATTAAAGTATTATTTATGCTATAGATGATGTAAAGATGCATTTTCAGAGGCTGTAAAATTCTTCAATATAGAAGCTACTTCAAATGATGAATTTAAGAATTTGAGACGCGAGTTGAAAATGATTGTACGTACGAAAATTCGTACAAACGAAAGGAAACATCAGCCGTGGAATAAGAAAAGAAAAATTAAAAGATCTAAAAAATGAAAATTTTTCTTTGAACTCTCTATTAATATTGATATAAAAGCATTTAACATTGATATAAAAGCATTCAGAAACAAACTCTGGATAGATTGATAATTATAAGATGTGTAGGTAATATATATAAAAAAATTTATATATATGCAGTGATTATTTTATAAAGAACGAATATTTTATTAAAAAATACCAATATACATATTTTGTATATTAGAAGGAAATCATTAAGAAATACGATATGATTAAATGCCTCAACAATTTTTTATTGTCGTTTCAATCAGAGTTAAAAAAGATATTGTATATAAAGTTTTTATAAAAAATTAATGTTTCTCACTTAGGAATAATATTTAACGAGATATTTAGAATATCGAATAAAATAGAGATAAAATAGATGTTCTCAGACATTGGCAGAACACATCTTGTTCATTGACTTTAATTCTATAATCTGAATACACATTAGTTTCTTTCTTCAATGTACAAGTGATGCTTTCACGACACTCTACGATGAATGTTATCCAGTAGCTTCAAGAAAAGATCATGTGGCAAACCACGTGATATTTGCTGTATATGGGTGTTTAATAGATTATATGTCTCTTCTTCATATATGGAATAAGTGTTTGGCAAACCCAGATCATTGTATAGTTGTTTCACACATTGCTCTTTCTCTAGATCCGATACTCCATAACATTCCTGTGCATAACATTAATGTAACAACATTTGATAATACAATTCATTTAGGAAATAACACTCACTTTTAAAATTTTACGTTGCTCTGGTACAGCACGTTGAAGTGCCACAACAATCAACCATGTACATTTCCCCTCTTGTATATCAGTATTATCCTTGCCAATGACCTCAGGCTTCCCATAACAACCCAGATAATCGTCTTGGACTTGGAAGAAATGTCCCATTTCAAACAGAATCGTTTTCGTTTGTCTTAACATTTCCAGATCCTTTATTCCAGCCTACATAATGTTGCGCATAGTACATACATTATTATCATCAAAGAGCACAAATAAAACCGTGCATAGAGAAACTCAAATAAACTTACAAAATGCATTGCTATGGTTATTGGCAAGATGAATGTATAATACGAACATTTAAACTTGACAATGGAATTGTATCGATCCATTGTAAATAAATCCAGATCTGGCTTTTTACCAAAATTAGTCGAGAGCAAATCTAAAGACTGGCCCGATGATGTCATCTGTGTCATCTGCCGAATAACATTTTCATAAATATAATGTAAGATTAAAAAGAAAAAAATGGTAAATTAGCATTTTTATGTTAATATATGATCAAAAAAAAAAAAGACATCTTTTCACTTACGTTATGAAATGTTTCAAGTATATCAACATAGCATTCTTTCCCTTTGAAATGTTTTTTAATCAGAAAATATATAGCACTATTTAACAATGTAGCATCATTAATTGCCGCTAAACCTATATTATTATGACGATACCAACATGGTTGATTTCGGCGAAATAACGATCGATCCTGGATATCATCGAGCAAAAGAAAATAAGCTTGCACCTGCCATGAATATTTATTATTATTATATATCGCAATATATTCATGTTTTTAATTTTTAGATTATCTAGTACTATTCTAGATTAATAGATTACGATTTAAATACGCGTCATAAATAAAAAATAATTGAATAATTTAAATATTGTCAATTATAGGTTTGATAAAAAAAAACTTGCACACATAAACATTACATTCTTAAAAATACTTTTTTGCATTGCTAAGACTACACTAATCTTATAAAACAAATGTGAATCCCCCCCCCCCCCTATATATATATACTTTTAATGGACATTTTTTAAGTAAATGAATTATTGTAATATTTTTTATATATCTTCCGCTTTTACAAGTGTTTTCATATCTCATCTTAATTTCGAAGTTAAATATAATTATTTTACACGAGACATATCAGTGTCACATAAATGAGAACAAAGTCACGCACCAGTTCCACACACCATGCTAGAATTCGTGCTAGGCGGATGTTGTCCTCCGTAAGTTGATCGTTAGTTGCCAGTAATTTATAGGCATAAATTAATGCTAAACCGCGATTTTTTTTTCCTCCTGGAACATTATACTGCAATACCTGAACAATAACAGAAATGTATTAATCTGCATATTCATTCGAATTTTTGATTTGTTGCTTTGTATCTGGTCTTAACATTGCAGTTTCTTAGAATTTTTTATACGCAATCTTACTGATTTTGCTTATTATGTTTCTTCTTTAAATATTCTTAAATTTCCATATTTAACTAGTTTTAATAAACTAATATACTTCGTTATTAGAATAAAGCCTCATTAAAAATTTTTATAATTTTGTAATTTTATATTATATTGTATACACATCATACAGGGTCTTAAAAAAAAAACATTCAATATTTATATGGTAGATAGGACATAGCATACTGAGTAAAAAAAGTACGTAGAACGCCAGTAAGTCAATCATAATGCTAACATACAAAAATGTTTATATCTCGGAAATGGTTGAGCTTTCGACCTATGTTTACTAACAATAAGGTTTTTTTATTCAGTATGATGTGTCCTATTTATCATATAAATATTGAATGGTTTTTTTTTAACATCCTGTATATATATACGTATATATTACACACACTTACTTTTGCTATCCATTTGGAAACCTCTGGGATTTCTATAGAATCCGTAATATCACGAACAATATCTGGCCATATGGCCATCAATTCGCGAGTTTCGTCCTTGTTTGTAAATATCGGTTTTGTCGCGTAATGAGCCATCCGTACTGTAGATTCCATTGTTCTAAAAAAATTAACAAATCTTCGTAATTGCAACAAATAGCAGGCAACGATAATGATATTATCATATGCGAGTAAATAAAATGTTACGATAAATTATACGCGAGAAAAAAAAATTTAATAAAAAAATAATGAAAAGAAAACCCCTTTTAAAGAATTTTATAACTTTTGCGTCTTATATTTTATTAAACTTAAACCTTATCAGAACTCAAGAAGACTCGAAACTGAAGATAACATTCCTCTTCGCTTCGGTATATATACATATCCGTACATTAGAATAACAAAATATCACAGACTTCTATATATTATACCTAGATTGCTAACAGTGATGTGACAGGCAGCCATTTACAATGGGACAGAATATAATCTGTCACATCGCTGTTATTTTTTTTTATAAAAAAAAAATAATATATGTCTATTGTCTGTGCAAAATATGTATGTATATATGTATGTATGTATTATTAACGAATTGCGAGCCTGCGCATTGAATTCGCGCGATTGTCATGTAAATGTCATGATTTTAACCCCGTGCATTATAACTCAATTTGTATATTTCGAATATATCAAACATAGCAGAAAAAATCGCGCAAGTAGATTGACGCAAATGTTAAAGAGGTATATATATCGTCGTCCTTATCCTAGAACCGCGAATGTACAATTTTGTAGTTCTGTTATTGCAATTTGAAAATTTAATTTGTTCCGAAAGATCAGATTCTTGTTTTATCCTTGTAATTCTTACAATTAATTCAAACACTATTGATAATATTTACATTATGTTAAATTAGTATTATGTACCGTTGATATTTATAAATATTACACATTGGTGATTATGGCAGAAAATATTGCACATTCATCGTTTTGGCATAAGAGTGACGATATCATCGCATAATTTAAATATTATGAAAAATTTGACATTGCGTGTTGAATCTTCAAGATTCAATATATTAATGTCATAATAGATTACATAAAATGATAAACTTGTATATATTGTATAAATTAAAATATTACCGCGATTATTCAATTTAATATTGATTCGCTATATAATGATAATCTCGCTTTAATTCAATTTAATATTGATTCGCTATATAATGATAATCTCGCTATAATATTGCATCAAGAAAAAACGAATTTGTTTTAAAAATTATGTAAGATAAATTCAAATTGTGTGTATATGTGTGCGTGTGTTGAACAGAATAGTATAAATGAATACAATTATCGTATCAATTTATCGCAAAAATTTAACATACATATATTAATTTTATAGTTTACTTGTATTCTATGCATGTTTATTATTTACATTAGATAGCGATTTATTTAGCTTTGAACATGTGATGCAGTAACTTAGGCGAGTTCCTCGAGCGAAGCGAAGATGAACAACCAGAGCCGGAAACAAACGCCCAAGAGACGATAAAGATCCCGATCAGCTTCGGCACGCAAACACGGATATGTTGCGCTCCTAATTTAAGTAAGCAGGAGTTTATTAATATCATGATCGAAGCGATAAATACAGATGAAAGTTCAGCATCAAATATACGAGAGATTGATTGAAATCTTGTTGGAGACACGCTATGGAATCTATCTTCGATATAATATAAATTTCTGAAATATTTTCGTTTTTATTTACGAAAATCTAATTCAGTAAATTTGATTATTGGAATGAACACAAAAAATTCGATAAACAACGATACATTATTAAGAAGAAATGCTATTTATATGATTTCCCTGTAATAATGCATAAAACTCTGTCGAGAACAAAATTAAATGACCTTGAGCATGACCATGCCGTTTTCCGTCATCTGATAAGCGCAATAATTACTCGCACGTTCGTATACGCAAGTAATTATCGAACTCATTTGCATTAACAATCTATCTAATCTACGTTCTACTTGTAATTTTGATGCAAAATAGAATAATCGTGTATATTTTCGAATGCACACAAAAGTCTCCATTTTTCTTTGGAAAAAATGTGGTCCAACATTTTTCGCAACTTAAAATATCTTGATAATTATACTGCGTCAAGATTCTATAGGTAAGTAAAATCTTAACTGAATTTATAGGAGTAATAAATTTTTTTATTTCAATGTATTCTGGAGAATTAATCCTCAAATCATATACTTGAATTTGTATCCGCGATCGGTATCTATATCCTTTATGAGAAGTTTGAGATTTGAAGACATCTCATCGACAAATGCATGGTCTAATGCTAATATTTAGTTTTATTTTTTTACTAATGCAAATTATAAGTAGCAAATCTATTTCTAAAGATCCACGTGTGCCATTTAAAGATAATTATTTCTTTATTGTAGCTATGTTAAATTACAACGTTAGAGGAAAAATATCGTAAATTTTTTTTCGCGCTATATATTGAAATCGATTCATTTCTTCGCATGCTATCACATACGTTCGATAATATAGAATAGATTGGTAACATGTAAATTTATAACAGGATATTCTCTCTCTCTCTCTCTCTCTCTGTTTTTTTTAAATTTTACATTAATAAATCATAATTCAATTTGCTTATATTTCACATTTCAATTATCTATTATCTAAAATAGCTATTTATTAATCCACGCACCGAAAAGAATCTTCAGTATGTTTTACTAACCTATTTTATTGTATGCGAATTAATGGCAAATGAGAAAATTTATTTATTTCAATAGTATAATATATCAGATAAAATTTTGTGAATGTGTGATCGTTCCTACTATATTAATATAGCTATAATATAAGGAAATAAGTCTTAGATATTATATGTGTTATGTTTCTATATTTTAATTAAAAAATAATTTCAATAGTATAAAAAGATTTTTTATATTAAAGTTATGTTGACTGTAATTAAGCTGAATTGTCGATAAAATCTACTGTACACTTAAATATCACAACTTCTATAATATCTTTATCAATAAGAAAAGAATTTATTCATCATTCAACTATTTTAAAACATCCTGAAACGATAGTTTCCATTTTAATAAAAATGTATCGCATGGAATGATATGCTAAAAATTACTTATCGACAATTATAAAACATTCTATCTGATAACATAATTATTACAGTACGTATAAAAGAGGATTATACAGGGTGTCCCAAAATTAAATGTCAAAATTTCGGAAGCGTGTGGGGGATCGATGAACTAAGAAAAAAAGTCCTTTAAAGATTTGCTCGTTTTTGCTTCGTTTTGAAGAAAATCGTAAAAAAAAACCAAAAAAATTTCAACATGAGAGAAACTTAAAACAACATTCAAATTATTAAGTTTATCGAAAAGTACCATGAGATAAAAGTTGTACAGCATGGAATGAAGAAAAGAAAGTGAATTAAAATCTTCTTGAAGTAAAATTAGAGGATTGTAAATAAATACGCGACAATGCAAGATTATTATAATCTGTCTACTTTAATTTATGTTTACATTCTTGCTGTCATTAAGGAAGGGACAATATGAATAAATAAGTGTAAATAAATAAATCGAAAAAATCTCATTTTTTTCACTTATTTAAGTAATAAATATTTAAATAAACACACACATGCAAATAATCTCACATTATCATGTATTTATTTACAAATTTCCTCTAATTTTATACCTCAGAAAAATTTTAATTCATTCTCTTTTCTTAATTTCATGCTCTACAATTTTTATCTCGTGGTTTTCGATAAACCTAATAATTTTAGTGTTGGTTTAAGTATTCTGGTGAACATTTTTTTATTTCCTTTTTTGCGATTTTCTTCAAAACGAAGCAAAAACGAGCAAATCTCTAAAGAATTTTCTTTCTTAGTTTATCGATCTCCTCCACACGCTCCCAAAATTTTGATATTTAATTTCGGGGCATTTAATTTAATAAACCCTGTATATGTCGCATCTGAAAAAAAAAACGAGCGGAGAATATCTCGAGTAGTATACAGCCGTATCATCAATCTGACGAAGTATGTTTTAATGTGTCGAGAGTATTGCTTGCCGATTTTGACGAGCCTCGCAAGAGATATATCCTAAAAATAAGTCAGGTATTTTAAAACATACGTGTTATCGTTATCGTTGCTACGAGCCACGAGCCATGAAGTTTTACAGCTTTATCTTAAAGTCTAAGGTGCGTCCATAAAAAAATGAGTATGTATGTGCACACACATATATACAAAAAACGCAAAACACGAACAAAATAAAGGTTTATTATCTTTAATATACACGAAAGTTTATTAATGACTCAGCACTTTCCATATTTAGCATACTACTACATATTTTCGATCAGGCATATTGTATTTAAATAAACCATTCATAATTCCGAGCTTTATCTGACATTTGGCGTTTCTTCTGAATTATGTATATAATCGACAATTAATAATGTACAAATATTTAAATATAAGGCATTCGAATGAAAATGTCTAGTTTGTGTCTATTTTAGATATCGGATTACTGTACTAAGATACTATTGAAATATAATTAAAATACTATTAAAATATAATTCCAATAGTATAAAAAAGCTGTTTATTAAAATTAAATCGAATGTAATCAAGTTAGATTTTCAACATTGTAATCTATACATTTGTATCTTAGGTTTCTTTATTCAGTTGTAATAGAAATTTATTTAAATCGATTTAGACGCTTAGCAATGTGAGTGTCACACGCTTATTTATATTAAATTTAAGAGATTCTTTTAGTTTGATCTTTTCGAGAATATTGCATGTCGATATATACAATGAAATTTCGAATTCTAATGGAATTTCTTGTGGAATAAACTTTCTCAATTGATCTTCACGAATCACTTAAAAATGTTTCCCGTTAATCCTCATACATGTATTGACGATCATATTACTATTCGAGATACAAGTGTCGTAAAAAATAAACAAGGAATCAATAGCACAGCTGTTTATTATGCGCTCTCAGCGATATTCAAAAGTTCAATATTGTTAATATTGTTCTCTCTCATGCAAGTGTATTGTTGAGATATACATTAAAAATTTCTATCAAACTCGTTAATTTAATCGTTGATTAATTTACAGGGTGACCAAAAGCAAAATTTTAAAATTTATATTATATTATATACCGGAATTATATTGTTAGAAATTTTTATGTTAATCGCTCTGTAAATTAATCAACGATTAAATTGATCGGTGTTTGGTCGAAATGGCCCTAAATAGCGGGAAAAAATAAAAGAAAGAAAAAGGAAAGAATAAAAGAAAGGACCACACTTCGCAATTATGCCATCTTGTTAATAATCGCGTGATGTGTTTTATTGAGCCTTATACGCTTGGTAGTATAATTCAGTACAAGCAGCTTAATAATTTGCCTAATAAATTTTTAATGACTATGCAATGAGGAAAAATGTTAGCGATAAGACATTGTTTGCGCGACGAGTTATTTATTGGCTAGTCTCTAGAATTTTTATAAGAATAATACAAATTTCTTTTTTATCAAGAAATTTTTCCAGCTTTCTTTTCTCAGGCAGGTTTTCTTTTCTCAGCGCTTGATTTCATAGATTTTACGCGCAATACAGAATCTCACCTGCAATACACTGCTTTGCCGTGATGACCAGAGGAGTACGCGCGCATCGCGACGTGCGCGTGTTCGGCGGTGAGGAGACGTTGTGCGACGCCGAGCGCTGATAAGAAGCGATTCCGCGCGACAGACGACATATTCGGATATATCGGAGCACCTTCGAAGCACTATATCCTTGAATGCGAGGTCCAGGAGTCGAGTCGAGTCGAATCGAACACGCCCGAGATCCCGATCCGCGAAAGTTAAACGACACGCGAAGACAGACGGACACGTATGAGCCGCACCGAGCACTCGCGGCGCGCCGTATTTGTTAACGGCGTTATGAATCGGAGAGGAAATGAAGAAATATAATGGACAAGAGGTAGCAGGGTAGCACAACAATCGGCGCCAATGATTAGAAGATTACCGTCGCCGGACTCCGACCCCGGATGTAGTCACGTGAATAACGTCACGACGCCGGCCGAGTCGCACGCTTCGGACGAGTTCGTAATCTTACGTAAATAAATCAGTGATTCTCAACCGGCTGAATCGCGAAGATGTTCCTATTCTATTAATTCACGAAGGGATAATTCGCGTTAAAAACTCTGCATAGAGAAAGAATATCTCTCTTTTCCGCTCCTTCTATATATTTTGTAATTGGTATTATATGTACTCTTACAAGAATAAAAGAAATAGGTAAATCATATAGATGGGTAATATATCAAATCTATTTTTTTTTTTTTTTGTAGTGTATAATACAATTTTGAGTACATAGCGTCTGTCATTACCACATCTCATTTTATACCTTATTTTTTCGTTATTTTATATAATTATTTTTATTTCGCTACATGTAAAATTTTTTTTTCTCTTGATTTATTTACCTATGGAACGGTTTCTTATTAGATGGTACTGGTAATCTATATTTTGCTAGTTCTACTTCAGCTTCTCCGAATGACTCCACATGATAACAGAAATATTCGGGATTTTTGTACTCCTTATTTTTGGAGGCACCAGGTCCTACAGCTATATAAATATTAGTTTGGAAAGTTGAATTTTTCAATATGAAAGCACACACAAATACTTTGTGACAGATAACAATCTTTGATCTTACGTGTGTTTGGTACTTTGACGACATTTTCACTGAGACCTGGCACATTAGTATTCACAGCATATTGATTAATACTCGAAGCCTCTGCACTGTACGTTCGTAAAGGAACAATTGTTATTGCCTGAAAATAACAATTTGCACTTTGAAGCTTATATAAACAGAGAGGTTACTCTCATTTGAATAAATTAATCAGTTCTAACAAAATGTAATTCATTGTCAGTTGTTTCTAATACACACCTGTAAACGTACTCGTCTCGCTATTACATGCAACATTTTGCGATAATTGTAAATTGCAACAATTTAGCAATTATAATGGACGAAAAATCTTGATGTCCTTTTGACACTGACTCACCTTAGAACATATATAAATGGAAGGGGAATAGCAGGCTGAAAAGTGTCGGAAGGAAGTGAGAAAGAAATCGTAGTTGCCTCTCTCTTGGGAGTAACTACACAACAAGCATCGTATCTGTAGTATACATACTTTTGTGTACACACACATGGCCGTGCATGCGCACTTTTGAGCAGAGTAACTCACAAGAGAGAGGCAACTATGATTTTCTTTCTTACTTCCTTCCGACATGTTTTTCTATCGGGAAACAAAGGCATTCCCCTTCCATTTATATATGTTCTAAGGTCATGCTGCAATTCGTCCCTGAGCGGCCATCTTGAGCGTCCACTTATATATAGGCACTTCCGTCCGCTTGCTAGCACCAAATGCTCTCTCCTGTGATTCTTTACTCATTGCAAATAACAATGGCCGCGTTCAGCAGAGAAAACCGCTTAGTAGCAAT
>NW_021848390.1:76181-80349 GCF_003651465.1 Formica exsecta
ATAACGTCACGATGCTCCCGCGCGACAAAAACACAGATCTAGCGCTTTATATCACCTGGCGATCACTACATCGCTACGTGACGCCGGTATCTGTATATAGATTGCTCATTATACCATAGAGTCCATGGACCATGAACCGAAGTATCACGTATGGACGGCCCGTTTCTACGCGAAACAGCTAGCTGAGATTAACGATAAGGAGGGATCACAGGCAGACGCTTCGGCCGAGTCCGATTGCACGCTTCGGACGAGTTCGTAATCTTACGTAAATAAATCAGTGATTCTCAACCGGCTGAATCGCGAAGATGTTCCTATTAAAACCATTCACGAAGGGATAATTCGCGTTAAAAACTCTGCATAGAGAAAGAATATCTCTCTTTTCCGCTCCTTCTATATATTTTGTAATTGGTATTATATGTACTCTTACAAGAATAAAAGAAATAGGTAAATCATATAGATGGGTAATATATCAAATCTATTTTTTTTTTTTTTTGTAGTGTATAATACAATTTTGAGTACATAGCGTCTGTCATTACCACATCTCATTTTATACCTTATTTTTTCGTTATTTTATATAATTATTTTTATTTCGCTACATGTAAAATTTTTTTTTCTCTTGATTTATTTACCTATGGAACGGTTTCTTATTAGATGGTACTGGTAATCTATATTTTGCTAGTTCTACTTCAGCTTCTCCGAATGACTCCACATGATAACAGAAATATTCGGGATTTTTGTACTCCTTATTTTTGGAGGCACCAGGTCCTACAGCTATATAAATATTAGTTTGGAAAGTTGAATTTTTCAATATGAAAGCACACACAAATACTTTGTGACAGATAACAATCTTTGATCTTACGTGTGTTTGGTACTTTGACGACATTTTCACTGAGACCTGGCACATTAGTATTCACAGCATATTGATTAATACTCGAAGCCTCTGCACTGTACGTTCGTAAAGGAACAATTGTTATTGCCTGAAAATAACAATTTGCACTTTGAAGCTTATATAAACAGAGAGGTTACTCTCATTTGAATAAATTAATCAGTTCTAACAAAATGTAATTCATTGTCAGTTGTTTCTAATACACACCTGTAAACGTACTCGTCTCGCTATTACATGCAACATTTTGCGATAATTGTAAATTGCAACAATTTAGCAATTATAATGGACGAAAAATCTTGATGTCCTTTTGACACTGACTCACCTTAGAACATATATAAATGGAAGGGGAATAGCAGGCTGAAAAGTGTCGGAAGGAAGTGAGAAAGAAATCGTAGTTGCCTCTCTCTTGGGAGTAACTACACAACAAGCATCGTATCTGTAGTATACATACTTTTGTGTACACACACATGGCCGCGCATGCGCACTTTTGAGCAGAGTTACTCACAAGAGAGAGGCAACTATGATTTTCTTTCTTACTTCCTTCCGACATGTTTTTCTATCGGGAAACAAAGGCATTCCCCTTCCATTTATATATGTTCTAAGTGACTCACCGTCCTTCCCCGATCATTGATATGAAATATCTAAAGCTTCACAGTTGGCAAACATGCAAGAAGTGAAGGAAGTTAAGAAAATATATTTATTTAATAAGGATAGCGCTCACAATAAAAAACTTCAAATATTACAATTTTACAAAACTCCAACTTTATTTATTATTTTCTTTCTTTATCATTTAAAAAGAAGTAGAAGGTAGAAAGATTAGTATGTATGGCTGCGTTCAAAAATATAGGCCTAGTTTACACCGATATACTTTAATAATCGAACTCTACACATACTAGAATGAGCGATCCCATTGGTTGCGTTCAGCAGAGAAAAGCGCTCAATTACAATCGAATGTGATTGGCTCTTACTTTTAAAACCAACAGATCAACGTCGAGTGTTGACAAGACGATAACTGAGCGCTGTCCATAGACATAGTATATCTAGACCGAGTGTTGAGGAGTGGGGGCCGATGCCCACGTAGAAAAGGACATACTCTGTTTCGTGCCCCTTGCGTTCTCTCTCGCTCGCACAAAGCATAGCGCTCTCTTTCATCATGCTACGTGCGAGCGAGAGAGAACGCAAGGGGCACGAAACAGAGTATGTCCTTTTCTACGTGTATCTTTACCCCCACTCCTTAAATAAAGGCAAACGCTCGGTCTAGATATACTATGTCTTAGGCATCGGCCACCACTCCTTAAATAAAGGCAAACGCTCGGTCTAGATATACTATGTCTATGGCGCTGTCTCTGCCGAACGCAACCAATGGCCGCGTTCAGCAGAGAAAACCACTTAGTAGCAATCGAATGTGATTGGTTCTTACTTTTAGAACCAACGAATTAACGTCGAGTGTTGACAAGACGATAACTGAGAACTTTCTCTGCTGAACGCGGCCATTGTTTGGCTGTCGCCACTATTTCGCCGAGAGAGAGGTGCGTTTGAATTTTGGTATCTCTTTCTAGTATTACTTAGGGCGCGTTCCACTTAACGACCGCAACGCTCGCGAGCATCATCTGTCTTTGTTTAACTTTCGGTGAACAACAAAGATGAAATGATACCGTGAGTGTGCGGTTATTAAGTGAAACGGGCCCCTAAATGGTCCATGGCATATCACGTAACTGATAATGATGTCACGTGACATGTCATGGACCAATTAGGTAATACTAGAAAGAGATACCAAAATCCAAACGCACCTCTCTCTCGGCGAAATAGTGGCGACAGCCAAACAATGGGATCGCTAATTCCAGTATATATAGAGTTCAATGACTTTAAGGGCCACCGCACAAGCTTTTCCGTAATGCATTACGTTACGTTAAGTACTTATTCTAAACCTAAACTCGTACGTAATCTTAAACTTCAGTCAACGCACAGAGAAAATCGTAACGTAACAAAAGCATACTACGTTACAATTTTGTTTGTGCGTTGACTGAAGTTTAAGGTTACGTAGGAATTTAGGTTTACAGTTAGTACTTAACGTAACGTAACGTGTTATGGAAAAGCTTGTACGGTGGCCCTAATACGTACTAAGTACTACACTGGCCAATTATAGCTATTCCTTTAAAGAATGGAATGGCTGTGATTGGCCAGTATAGTATTTAATACGTATTAAAATATATCGGTGTAAACTAGACTATTAACGTTTTCGAATGTAGCAGATTTAATCGCTCTTAAGCCCGTTCTACAATGAGTCGTATGTCGTTAGTCGTAAGCAAATTGACATACGACTCATTGTAGAATCGGCTTGAGAGTGATTAATGACGTCATTGCATCGTCTCTGCCAATAAAAGGCTTGAATTCATAGTAAAATATAGTGATTAATTGATCCGAGTTGGATTAGCCCGTTCATTGGAAAACGCTATATACTTGTTGAGTAGAGTTTGAATGACTAATCAGGGGATTGATTGTGTATCTTAAAACGATGTAAAAATTACAAAAGTGAGTAAATTCACTAGAGTATCTACGATTTCATTTGTCGAAATCTAGTAAATCTGTCCTCTTTTATCATTTTCACTTCGTTTTAAAGATATGGGGGCCAATTACGGTTTTTGAAACGAGGTGAAAATTACAATAGTGAACAGATTTACTAGATTTCGACAAATGAAATTGTAGATATTCTAGTGAATTTCCTTACTTTAGTAATTTTCACTTCGTTTCAAAAACCGTAACAGACCCCCTGGGCTGTGTTCCGATTCTTCAGCCGATGGGTGATAGTCGGGTGAGCGGGTGATGGGCGGAGTTTAAGGGTCGGCAGGAGGGACGGCCAAACTCCGTGTGGCGTTCCTGTAGCTGAATGAAGTCTCCTTTTTGTTACCAACTTCATGAAATATATTTGTAACCATTTTCACACATTTCATTTATTGATTTAACACTTTACATAACAACATATTAAACATACGACAAATTATGTAACATTCATTCGTTCGTTCATTGACCATCAATCTGTACACACTTGAGAGTCCGGTGAGAGCACTTGGGAGGAATCTGAACGCTCTCTGGGTGTCTGGGTGCACCCGGGTGGGGAATCGGAACACAGCCCTGCATAGGACCCGGAAACGCTTGCCGCACGGCAAACGGCGACGCGGTAGCCAATCAATTTTTCGCTCTAATGGAAAAGTTGTAAGTTGATTGGCTACCGCGTCGCCTTTTGCCGCGCGGCAAGCGTTTCCGCGTCCTGTGTGCAGAAAC
>NW_021848390.1:81282-83200 GCF_003651465.1 Formica exsecta
CGTCTAAACATCACTAAAAACAGTATACTCTCCTACTCCTACAGCCTTGTTACTACCATTGTAGACGGGCCTTAACGGTTCCGGCATAAATTAACAGTTACGGCCTGCATAAACCAGCCTGAAGCCAATACACAATCGATTCCCAGGACAAAGAAATTTTTGCTTCTTATTGGTCAATCAAATGCTGCTTCATTTCGATGAGTGAATTTTCGAATGCTAGCACGAAGATATTAGATTGGTCGATTTCTTCGCGGAGAAAACTTGAATGAATAGTCGGCATTACGTAATATAATAGTGTGAACAAGTTTTGCAACAGTTTTCGTGCGTGAATCTTGTAAGAGAGGCATTCGTGTCTCGTATATTGCAGATTGCACACTGGATTGCATTTTGGATGTGTTTTTTATTTTCGGGGTGACATAACCTGAGATTGACCTATCCTATCACTATCTGCTTATGGCGAATTAAGTTTGCGAGATCTGACATACGATTCGCGGTGCGTATGGATATGTAGTCATTGATATCAAAACAATGTCATATTTTTGGCTTCAAGTTGCTACGTATCGTTTTTTTACTTTGCATAGAGTCAGAATTTGTCAGTTCATAGAGATACGTTACATATATATATATATGTGCGTAGCACATATAAGACTGATAATCGTTATTTAATTTGTTATCGAATACCAAAATACAGTAGTACATAGAGGAGACATGAATATTTGCAGAAACCTTCTATTAGTGTTGTATAATATTTATTTATAATATTATTGTGTTTTAGCTTTAACTATGTTACTACCGTACCTAATAAACAACTGGAGATACAGCAATGCGCCTGAAGGCCAACAGCCGTTTGAAAAAGTGCTCGGGCTGAGTAAATATGGATTTTGCAGTAGCTTTTTCATCGGTGGATATGATTGTATATTGGTATCTCAATCATATACCTTCTGGAATGCATTAAATACCATGTCTTATTGGATGGTACCTATTACTGCCATGTGTGCCACTTTTGCTTCTGTGGCATATACAGTGACAAAAATTAGAGGAAGAGATGGCTATGCCAATTATATTCTGGCTTGTATGTAATGTATAAATATTAGATGTTAGTTATTTTAGGAGCGTGAATAGTTATCAAATTTTGTTTATTTGCTACAGCATTAGCTACAAGTGGAGTCTTCTATCATTGGCAGAGGAACGGCGTGCTCACTTATAGCTTCACTGTTGCATTAATTGCGTGTGCCATGATTAAGAAGCATGGTGATTTGGTTAATTGGAAACCTTTCCCATTAGACGCTGAATTATTAACTCAACATACTACTTTCCCCCTTGATTTTACCATCGTCAAGGATCCTAGGGGACGTAGGCCCTGGGAATAATGATCTTTTGTATACATAAAGAAAAGAATTAGTGTTGCTGATGCATAAAATTAAATGGCGATATGTTATATTATACATGTATAATTGATGATATAAAGAGATACAAAAGATGTATCTTTCATTTTCATCCTGTATTTATTCAGATTCTAGTACAGTAAATAAAAAGGATTGTAAAAGGATATATTTGCGCATTATACATAGAGGGATCATGTCAGTGTTTCACCCTTTGTGACCTGTTAAATAATTATAACTATTAATATAGTAATATAAAAAATGCTATATTAGTAGATGTCATTTACTTAAAAAATTTGAAGATAAATACATTGTGTGTGCAATTAATAATAAGATAAATTACTTTTTCAATTTAAATGTAAATATAAAGTCACTTACGCATGCCTCTAGATATTCAATTCTTCGTTCAAGAGTTGTGAGCTTTTCATTAAGGACTGCTATTCTTGATCTACAAGACATATCTAAAAAAAAAAAAGGTATTAAATATATAATATAATAGAGCGTTAAAAATAATATAACCTTATGAATATTAATAT
>NW_021848390.1:83879-84530 GCF_003651465.1 Formica exsecta
TATATATATATATTTATTCATATATAAAAAAAAACTGCGTATTGCGTGCGAATTTTTTATATCTTTCAAAAGGTGGTTTTCGTCTTTTTTACATTAAACAATTTCGAATTTTGTAGATCTATCTATGAGCATGTTCAGGAGACACAACTGTTGAGCATCGTCTTGTCAATACTCGACGTTGATTTGTTGTGTGACAAATTACCGAAAGAATTAAGAAAATCCGTAATTTTTTTTATACTGCCAGTGATAACTTCTATGTATTCGCGATTAGCCCAGTCCTGTTGAATTTGTTTTTGTATCGCCTCCCGGTGTATGGCTGCCATTCTCACCGCGTATTGTCACGCGCGATACGCGCCTTTCGAGTTTCCTTTTGATAAATTGTTGATCTAATCACGTCAAGAGAGAAGAATATATTTTCTTAATTTTATCACATTGTTTGAAATGTGTCGAAAATTGCAAATTGACAGTTATGGACTAACCTTGAACGCTGTAAAGATTTTAGGAATCTTGTGCGGCGAAAAGTTCCGAATTCAGGACTACCACTGTCAAAAAATAATTTTCTATGTATCTAATGTATGTCCCGAAAAACTGCCAGTATTGGCAGTAATGAAAAGAAAGAGACAGAAGGACACGAGAAAGATCATACATATA
>NW_021848390.1:84712-121664 GCF_003651465.1 Formica exsecta
TATATATATATATTTATTCATATATAAAAAAAAACTGCGTATTGCGTGCGAATTTTTTATATCTTTCAAAAGGTGGTTTTCGTCTTTTTTACATTAAACAATTTCGAATTTTGTAGATCTATCTATGAGCATGTTCAGGAGACACAACTGTTGAGCATCGTCTTGTCAATACTCGACGTTGATTTGTTGGTACTAGAAGTAAGAACCAATCACATTCGATTGCTACTCAACGGTTGTGTCTCTTGAACGCACCCTATGAGAGAAACACAGAAGAGTGTATTTCGGAACTCACGAAGACTTCACGTAGGCTGCGGTCCGAAATACGCTCACAGCCATAGACATAATATATCTAGACTGAGTGTTGAGGAGTGGGGGCCAAGGTGCACGTAGAAAAGGACATACTCTGTTTTGTGCCCCTTGCGTTTTCTCTCACTCGCATGTAGCATAGCGAAAGAGTACGCTATGCTACATGCGAGCGAGAGAGAACGCAAGGGGCACAAAACAGAGTATGTCCTTTTCTACGTGCATCTGTACTCCCACTCCTTAAATAAAGGCAAATGCTCGGTCTAGATACTATGTCTATGCTCACAGCGCTCACAGTACTGAAAATCTATAGTTTACGGCACTATAGCTGGCAGTCATAGATATATAGACTGGATTGAGCATTGCGAGATAAACAAACGCGCACCCGCTGTAGAAAGAGAGGTACTATATGGGAGGCCTATGTTTGTCTCTTTTCCTGGCATCTTATTGGTAATTTTCTATATGGAGGGGGACAAAATCACCAATGAGATGATAGAAAAAGAGACAAAATAGGCCTCCCATATAGTATCTCTCTTTCTACAGCGAGCGCGCGTTTGTCTATCGCAACGCTCAGTCCATTCTATATGTCTATGCTGGCAGCGCGCTAATAGCGCTGTGAGCGTATTTCGGACCGCAGCCGTAGTCCATGTAATATTTGTTTATCTAGTCTATATCTATTATGTATTGATTTACAGTCATTCGATATTTTCGGAGCACGCACGACGAGTGCTTGGTCTTTTGGAGCTTCTGGAAATGTAAATAGTACATGACAGCTGTGGACGCACGTGGCTAGTGTTTTACCTCTTTGATGTTTATTGATCTGTTGACCGCGAGAGACGTAGCTGTCATTCTAAGATGTGGATATTTCCGACTAAGACGTCATCGCTATTACACCAGGTTAGATGATTTCTTCTTTTCCACTCTCTATAGCTTCCGTTCGTTTTTGGTTTGATCTCTCTTTGCGCTTTCGACGTTTTAAATGATATAAATGCAAGAATAATATTCAAAATTTAACAGTCGGTATACATGCATGATGGTAACATAATTTTGGAGCGAAGAATAAGTTGTTCCTGTAAACACCGCTTATTGAGATCCGAGGATTCAAACATATCATAGCCTCTGCAGCACATTTACATCGCCCCAACATCGATCATATATTAAGGATCTTTATACAACATTTAGGTATATTTGAATAACGAGAATACTATACATATATCATGGTTTACGAGCCATCTAGTGGGAAAAATATTTTTAAATAAAATAAATGATTTTGTATGATATATGATATTTGACGTTTTATATATCAAGTAGCTAATAGATAAGTGGCTGATTTTTTTATATACATATGTCCGGTCGAAATAATATTGTGATATTATAATATAACGATTTTTTAACAGAAAGCTTTTCGATCAACATTGCACATGACTTTTTTTCATTTTCATTATGCTTTTTTATTATCTAATGATGAGAAAAAGAGATCTCACACTCATGTTAATTTAAATCTATACGATAAAATATCACTATAATGACAATTTGTAGTATGTTTCCTGATTTCCTATGTGATTTCGTGCGTATTGTAAAAACTCTAATGCGTACATATATTGTAAAAGCGCGCTGGAATTAATTGACGCGCCATCTGGCAGTGTAATTCAGTAAAAATTTCGAGGAACACGGATCTCTACCGAATCAGACGCTGCAAACTCTGTATGTACGCACATATGTTGTTTTTTATCGGCGGATATTAAATTTTATCTAATCTCGCACGGGGCTGAGTAATTTAACGCTTTTTAGATTTGATTCGACGATTTTCGCGATGGCCGATTATGCCCGAGAATATCGCCGATTCATGGCGCGATAATCGCTGCGTAGAATATAGATCTGCCATTTTTTTACTTGGCATGTACCGTGTGTCCCATAATTCGCGATCTTAAGTTTGATTATAGATTTTAATTCTATATTAGGAAACGCACTTCGATTTTCAATGTTTGTAATGTATTATATAATCTCTTTTTTAATATTTCTAAAATACTTGTGTCTCATAATTCGCGATCTTAAGTTTGATTACAGATTTTAAGTCTTTATTAGAAAACGTACTTCGATTTTCAATGTTTGTAGTGTACTACATAATCCTTATTTTAATATCTCTAAAATACTTGTTTCTCCCATGAGATAAACCCTTTTCTTTTTTTACTTTTAATATTTACTTAATATTCTTTTATCTAGATATGACCGAATATAAATAGATATATTTTAACTTTTATTGAAATAGTTGAATATATATAATATGCCTAATTTATTTAAATCACACTATATTGTAATGAACCGATATTAAAAGAAGCGGTTTTTAAATAAGAGAGAAAAAGGATCTTACATTTATCTTAAGCTTGAGCACAATTTAAGATATCACTTTAAGCTTGAGTGTAGTGCTGCTTTTGCATATTCCTTTATATATAAATAAAAATAACTATTTTATTTCAATTGAAAAGTATTGATTAAACGATAAAAAAAATTTGTATAGTCTTAGACAGAACAAGAAGATCAAAAAACATCTTAAAGATGTCTAAAAAAAGGATAAGACATCTTTAAGTCGTCTTTTAGGAACATGTGCTGTCTGGGGTATTTATATGTTTATTTATAACATGCAATTGCGCGTGATCGCAATTGTTATATAAACATATAAGATTTTTTTCAAAGTAGGTTTTCCTAGAATTAAAAGATTTTCTTTTTGTTCTTTTTATTTAAAAAGTTGTGCTTTTATAATATATCATATCAGCTTATAAACATTTACGTAATTAATTTTATAAATAAAACAAACTTAATTTTTTTTATATGTGAACGTTTATTGAGGTAATCTAGAATTGACGTCTGCTTTAATAAATTTTTTATTGAAAGAAGCATTGTACAAAACTTGTGATATGTACAATATAATAATGTTAAGCTCATTTAATAATTATTCGATTGAACTAGTTAATAATTATTCAGCGATATGACATATAAGATCGATCATTGCAGTGCATACTCTCCATGCTAATTGTGTTATGACTTCGGGAAGATGCAATCTTTTATCAACAGTCCGCTACGTGTCCGAGATATCTAAGAAACGGCGCAATACGGTGCAGTACGGGTGTCGTACGGGTTTTCATTTGATTGAAAGTACCCTTCTTCCTGTCGTCGGACAATACATTAACAGGTCGAATCATACATGCCATCATATATTCAATTATTTATCATAATTATTACATATTTAATATAGAAATATCTGATCTCTCAAAGATTACATGTAAATAATTTCTAACATTAATAATTTGAAGGAACGTCTCATGAGATTTGCATTAAACTAAATTAGATTTTAGAAACATACGCTATAATAAATTTGTGCAAAGACTGTTTCTCAATATGGATTTAAATATATGCGATATTTTTCCGCAACTGTTAAATATTTAAAACTTTAAAGCTAATTAGATCAAGATTTATTAAATAATTTCATTAAGTGAGTTATTTCAAGTTAGATGAAAAATAAATTTTTTTTTAAACTCAATTCATTCAGAGCTAGTAATTTTTATGTTGTTGTTAATAAAGCGATCGAGTTTATATTTGCTACATTTCTATTCTACAATTTAAAGTTTATATTAACAAATATGTTTGAAACAGATCAAATCGCAATTTCCTGTTATCATCCGTCAGAATGGCATCGACATCCAAGAGTAGCGCTAAAAACACCAGCCATTCTAGTGTAAAGAAATTAAATCGTTTGAGCTTGGAAAAGTCGCCGTATCTACTGCAACACGCGACTAATCCCGTGGAATGGTATCCTTGGGGTGATGAAGCTTTAGAAAGAGCGAAGAAGGAGGATAAAATGATTTTTTTATCAGTCGGTTACTCCACGTGTCATTGGTGCCATGTGATGGAGAAGGAATCATTTGAAAAGGAAGACATCGCGCGAATCATGAACGAGAATTTTGTTAATATTAAAGTGGATAGAGAAGAGAGGCCCGATATCGACAGAATATATATGACGTTTGTTCAGGTACGTGTTATCGGAATAATTGTTGATTGTTGCCTTTCATACGCGAAGTAAGAAAATAGATAGCAAATTATATATCTCCTACTTATACAACTGATATTTTTTAGCTTATTGATAAAAAATTCAACATTTACTATAAATATATTAATTATAAATATATTAATTCAATATAAAAATATTGAATTTATGAAACATATTACGTATAATTATGTAAAATGTACTAACTATATATTGATAGAAATATATATATATATCTGTATTTGACAGGCAAAGTCGGGCCATGGTGGTTGGCCAATGAGTGTTTTCCTATCGCCGGATTTAACGCCAGTGACGGGCGGAACATATTTCCCGCCAGATGACAAATATGGCCTTATAGGATTTAAATCGCTCTTGTTAGGAGTTGCGAAGGAGGTGTGCAAAAAGCACGATACTTATGCCCGGTCTACAATGGCCGGTATTCATAGTCCGTTCTTATATCCAAGATCGTCTTAAGTGTGGTCTTGGGTCGTCTTAAGATCCCATTCAACCAATGAAAAAAAGGGACTAAAATTTCTTTATTCTGATTGGTCAAATTTCAATCTTGAGTCTTCAATCTGAATCTTCAATGTGTAGTCTGATACGGGCTTTAGTCGCAAGCAAATTGACCAACCACAGTTGATTATTCCTAGAATATTCTTGGAATAATAGACTGTGGTTGGTCAATTTGCTTGCGACTAACGACTAACGACTCATTGTAGACCGGGTTTTACATTCGATATAAATATTCTTACGTTAGCATGTGTCGAGAGAATTTACATTTATAATTTGTCATGTATAAATCTTATTCTTATCCCGATAAATTAGGCTTATAAATGATTTCTTTATTATAGTGGGCGCAGCAAAAGAGCAACATAATCAAATCCACTGCTAACATAGTAGAACGCCTAAAGGATATTGTCGAATGCAGACAAGGCTTAAAAGTGAGCGAGATTTAAAGATTTGGAGAGATAAAACATTTTTATATACATTATGCTTTTATTCGATTCTGATTTATTCAATTTTCGCAATTTTGCAGATTGGTGATGGATTTCCCTCGGCCGAATGTGCTTTGTTATGCGTTCATCTTTTGGCGAACGGATACGAGCCGAAATTTGGCGGGTTTGGCAGCAGACCCAGGATGAACGGGCCGAAATTTCCCGAACCTGTCAATTTTAATTTTCTCTTCAGTACATATGCTCTAAGTACCTCCTCCGAGTTGCGTAAGCAATGTTTAGAAATGTCTCTGCATACCCTGACGAAGATGGCTCACGGTGGAATTCACGATCACGTGGGACAAGTAAGACCGTTTCTTTACTCTTTCACGATTGTTATGTGCGAGTTAAATTATTTCAAATGTGTCGTATTCAGGGATTCTCCAGGTATTCTGTGGACGGCGAATGGCACGTTCCTCACTTCGAGAAAATGCTCTACGATCAAGCCCAATTAATACAAGCCTACGCCGACGCTTACGTCGTCACGAAACATTCATTCTATTCCGATATTGTAGACGATATTGCAACATATGTCGCGCGTGATCTGCGACACAAGGTATTACACATATTACTCATATTTTTGCTTAATTTTCATAGATGTGATAGCAACAAGGACTTAGGAGAATATAAATATTTATATCATGTATGCTCTTCAGGAAGGTGGCTTCTACAGTGCAGAGGACGCCGATTCACTTCCAGAGCCACAGGCTTTAGCGAAACGGGAAGGCGCATTTTATGTTTGGACTTACAAGGAAGTTAAAGCTCTTTTAGATAAGAAAGTATCTGGTAACAATAATATTCGATTTTCCGACCTTGTCTGTTATCACTTCAATGTGAGAAAGGAGGGAAACGTGCGAAAGGCTCAAGTACGTTAGATATCTAACGTAAGTTAGTATCGAAGTTATAAAATAAGAGATACTTATAAAGTAAAGTTTGCGAATGTTTATTTGGCGGTGTAGGATCCTCATGGCGAACTTACCGGCAAAAATGTATTTATTGTGTATGATGGCATAGAACAAACCGCGGAACATTTTGACATTAGTGTAGAGAATACTAAAAATTATATTAAGGAGGCCTGTCGAATCTTGTTTGAAGAAAGATCGAAGAGACCGCGGCCCCATTTGGACGATAAGATCGTCACGGCATGGAATGGTAATGAATCGTGGTCAATCGATGTCGATGATGAATGATGAAAACATTCGTCATCGCGACGAATGTGTTCGACAAAGTCTAACAATCTATTTACAGGTCTTATGATAAGTGGTTTTGCGCGTGCTGGAGCAGCTGTGAGAAACGACAAATACGTCGAATTAGCGACGAACGCTGCCAAATTTGTAGAGCGATATTTATTTGATAAAAATAAAAGCGTGCTACTTCGCAGTTGTTATCGTGGAGAGGACGATAGAATTATGCAAACGTGAGAATAGACGTCTTATTTCAGTGTCGATGTCACACATTGTGAGATTGAATCTACGATATGATTTATAGGAGCGTTCCGATTCACGGTTTCCATGACGATTACGCATTCGTCGTGAAAGGATTACTCGATCTGTACGAGGTCAATTTCGATGAGCATTGGCTCGAGTTTGCTGAGGAGCTGCAAGATATTCAAGACCGATTGTTCTGGGATTCGCGAGACGGCGGTTACTTTTCCACAGTTGAGAATTCTCAGATGATTTTACGGATGAAAGACGGTACGGCATGTTTCTGTGGTAATTTTAGTTCGGCCATTAAACGGGAAGGTACTCTTTAATGCGCGGCGGTTACGTCGAGTAAACGAGATCGAACGCAAAACCGCATTCCGCCATAAAGATCATCACATTTAAATATTTATGGCTTTTGCTGAATTCTCATTACAATTTGGTTATTATATCGCACGTTCAACATTGCCTTAACTTGATATATTCGAAGAGAAAGGAATTTGAAGTCAAAATATGAAAGATATAAAAATCAGATTCATATTTTCAAAGTAAGAAATGATGTAGATTAAGATCTTATGCAGTGTTTCCGAATTAGCGAATTAGAAAAGTGAATTGCGACGTTATTGCGAAATTTCAAGCTGATTTCTGTTAGTCACGAACTGTCACGAAATACTAAAAAGCTATTGAAAATATCTAATGTTTAATGAATTTGATTGCAGCTCACGACGGCGCGGAACCATCCAGTAATTCTATCGCATGCTCTAATTTATTGCGATTGGCGGCATACCTGGATCGTAGCGAGTTCAAAGCTAAAGCTGGACGGCTTCTATGCGCATTTGGTAAAGGACTCGCAGAGATGCCAATTATGTTTCCACAATTGACGTTAGCGTTGCTCGAGTATCACAACACAACGCAGGTATGTGTCTTCCGTTTCTGCCGTTGACGATGTGTGCGAATTTAAGACGTTGGCGTTTCCGCCAAGAAATATTCTTAGCAAGCTCTTTATAGAGTGTGGGTTTTTTTCCAGATTTATATTGCGGGGAAACCGCACACTGAAGATACAATCGAGATGCTGAGCGTTATCCGCGAGCGTCTGATACCAGGTAGGGTGCTTCTGTTAGCCGATCCCGAGCAACAGAACAACGTGTTGTTACGTAAGAACGCGGTCGTCAGCAAACTGAAGCCGCAGAAGGGCCGAGCGACAGTTTTAGTGTGTCGACGTCATACGTGTTCTGTACCGATTACGAATTCTAGCGAGCTTGCTTCTCAATTGGATGATGCTGAATTTTCCAAACTGTGAACGTCTAGGTCGCTCGTCATAATTTATATTGGCGGAAGAAGGAAAGATTCCGCCAAAATATTTGTCGATATAAGTATATCCACAAATAACAAGGTAACGTTTTAATGACGTTTTATTGACGTTAGGAACATCATTAAGACGTTATTTGACGTTAGAAACGTCATTAAGACGTTATTTGACGTCACCTTGCTACTTGTGTCCCGGCGCGCCATTTGCGCGCTCCTCCCTCGTAAAAAGGATTTACCGTGTTAAATAATGCAATATTAGCCCGCAGAGAGATTGGTGTAGCGAGAGTCATCGTAGCATTCGTAAGTGCGAGCGGATCGATAACGTATCGCAGCCAAATAAAGAGATGTATCCAATAGGGATGTATACGATGCGATATACAATGACTTTGCGCGATAATCCGGCGTTTGTGCTATACGTCGCATCGTAAACGTTCATCTTTATTCTGAATAAATTCGTAACTGTACAAAAAGAATGTCAAGCGTCTCTTTTCCTTTCTATCTATCTATCTCTTTCTCTCTCTCTCTCTCTCTCTCTCTCTCTCTCTCATATCAAGATCCCCGGTTAGCATCTTTCGCGAAACATCAAATTTCGCAGATTATGTCAGCCACTTGAAACGACCGAACATGTGGAACATGCGCGTTGATTTCTATTTTCGGCTGCACGCGTGGAGCCGATTAAGGTCGACGACGATGCGTTCGTAATCTCCGACGAACTTGATCGTTTCCGGGCATAACGCTGACTTTAATCGCGTATCCAGTATCGATTGATTATCGCCGTGGCTAACTTGTCGTTTTTATTTTCGAATATTCACGTAACAGCGCGATATACACGCGGTTTGCGCCTTCTTCGTTTCGTCCGATTTCCGAACAAAAATAGACGAAGTGTATAATAAGTCAGTCTCGGTGAGCGTTATGATGTTTCAGTTTTAACCCCGTCATATCATCAAAAATTTCGTTAGAAAATAGCAGTGCGTAGAAGATCAAAATTTGCTATCTGCTTTTCGTTGCGCGATATATATATGTTAATGCAATATTAAATGATACAAATTATTATATAAAATTAATCACATTTCAATTAGTACAGCACAATTATAAAATTAATATAAAGCTCTTCTTATTTCTTTTAAAACTCGTAGCACTTAAATATATACGTTTATTTTCTTGAAAGATTTTTTAGAATAGCAATTTTAAACAATTCATATAAAAATGTTAGGTTAGGTGTGAAAATGTATAAGTACGTATTTTAATTAAATTTTTTTAATGAAGAAATTCCATTCATATTAACGAATGATTATAATATCATTTATTAATTATTAATAACTTTTAAATAACAATATTGTCGCGACGTAAGTTGTATACCTAATTTGGTAGAATTTGTCGTTTCTATTTTTGAAAAGCGAATTTCTATTTGTGTAACGCATTATTTTTTTTAGCAAAGTTTCTTTCAGCGCACCAAGCACGGATCGAGAAATATTTTCTGAAGATTGTCGTTATCTTGAAACATTAAAATTGATGCTGTAAAAATGAAATCGTCACGAGTTTTTATCGCCTTTATCGAATAAAATTCAACCTTTCGATTATGCGTCGTCGAACAATCATCTATCAACTACACCCTCAAGAATTATCGATGTTTCCCCTTCCTTGCTCTTTTCTCCATTATTCGGCGCAACCCGAAGGAAGGAACTTCTCTTTCGCTGAACTTACTTTCCGCTCGATCGCTTTTTGCGCCCCTGCACCCCTGGAGAAATAGCCGCGGTGCCGATCACGCGATGTGTTGTGCGTAACCCTAATCAATTAGCCTAGGACGTCGAAGTGTCGATAAGAGAGATAGCACTCCCGCAGCAAATGATGGCGCGAAAAAAAGCACAAGTGCCATTTAGTCGACACCGAAAGTGAAAGCGAGGATCTCAAGGACTTTGCCAGATCCTCTTCAGTCTCACTGCTCCATCCCTCTGTCTATCTCTCTTTCTCTATCTCTCCTTCCGTCTTGCTCATTCCGAGTGCCAGTCGTGAAGGAGCTTCGGTCGACCAACCGGGAGAAATAGGAAGAAGTGGAGGAGAAGAAGATGGTGCGCGCGGCCGGGAAGCGTGGGAGAGGTGGGAAAGAGCAGGAAGATCTCCGGATTTTCTCCGGGGGAGAGGATGTTGGAGGTCGCGAGACGCGCGGATGAGGCGAGGGACACGAACACGCCGGGGTCGCGCATGCGTCCATCATCGTCGGCGTCGAGGATGTTCGACGTTTTTTTCAGTCACCGGTCGACGCTGCGTCGGGCACCGTCGTCGTCGTTGAATCCGGCCGCGATCGCGCGGCGTTCAGCTGCTACCACCACCGTGCCGTGCAACGTCCGCGAACATCGCTCACTCGCGGACGACAGTCCGCGTTTAGTGTCCGCGCGACCGACATCGCGGTCAATAGAAGCCGCACCTGGAGAGAAATAAATTACGGATCCAGGTGGTGGATAGCTAGAAACAAAAAAGGCGGTGGTGGTGGTGGTGGTGCGGTTGATCAGTTCTCGACCACGCGCTTTACGCGTGTCCTTTTTTTCTGGATCTGATCACGCCACCGACTGTCTCTCTCTCTCTCTCTCTCTCTCTCGATCGAAAAGAAGAACCTCGCGTATGACCTCGTGGTGAAATTTGCGCGCATTCATTTTCCGGGGACACCGCGATACCGGGGCAAGGTTACTGCGCGCTCGCTACATCCCTAGGTGAGAAGCGCAGGTGAGAGAAACAGCGGACAGGCGCGTCGAGAGATGCACATCCGCACACCCGCACTTTAGATTTGCTGTCTCCCCGATGTAAGATGCAATCGGCGGGCAATCGCTTGCTTCCTCGATCGCGACAGTGTGGACCAACGTGTCAGAGTTGAGACAACAGTTCGGAAGAGGAAAATCCTTGCGAGGAAGAGGATCGCGTCACTGGATTGGCGAGAAGGGATGACGCTGTCAAAATCGACTGATTTTTCGCGACAGTAGTTAAGAACGTGCAGGTAGTATCGGACGCGACGCAAGATCGGGCGATGAGAATCTCTCCCTGCGAGAAGTCTCCGCATCGTCGCCTCACGTAGCTCCAGGCGTCGAGGAGGCCGCAACGTCGTTGAGGACCTCCGAAGTCGCTGGGAAAACGTCACGCTCGAAAGAAACAGGGATTCCGAGGATGTCGTTGCATTATCCTCAAGGATACCGGTACCGATCCGCGTCAAAGACAGGCGGCGGAATCGGAGCCGGAGGGGAACAGGGCTCCGATAGCGACGTGGCGGAGCTCAGCGACTTCGAAGATGACGAGGACGAGGATGAGGCTCGCGAATCCGCTGAAAGACGAGTAGTCGTGGAGGAAGAGGAAGAAGACGAAGATGAGGATGACGAAAACGACGACGACGACGACGACGACGACGACGACGATGACGACGACGACGACGACGACGACGACGACGACGATGAGGATAACGAGGATGAGGAGGAGGGGGAGGATCTACCCTATCCAGGTTTCGTTCCAATTGCTCTTAGATATCTCGACCAGACCACACGACCGCGCAACTGGTGTCTCGCGCTTATCACTAACCCATATCCTTTTGATATTTCTAGACTAAATACGGTAGATGTTCTTTTAGGATTTGACCTGCATGCACGATTTCGTATATATGTATATGTATTATGTTTCAACCAACACATAAAAATACATCTAACAAATATGTCCAGAAACTTGAAAAATTTTTGAAGTTTTTTTGAATAGATTTTAGAAATATTTAAAAAAAAAGTTTGAATTAGACTGCCCCTCAGATTTCTAAAGGACATTTGAAAAATTGTGATTTATGTGTTTTTACGAGATTAAGGAAATGCCTGAAAACAGGTCACGGAATATGATTTAGACGTCTTCACAAAGTTTTTTAACAATTAAGAAATTCTTTAATCTCTTGACATTTATATATTTTATTCTACAGTATATTTGATAGGTCGGGAAAAAATATTTTTCCCCAAAACAGCATTAGAATCGATTACATTAGATATCGAGTTCCTAGCTTTTGTGGAAAGTATCGACTGTATCTTCGTGTATATTTTACAAACACAGGTTCGCACTTTTCATGGTCGTGATAAGGTGGTGCGAACTGTTCCAGTCGATCTTCATTAGGAATTTATTTCATCTCTCTGGCTACAAGGTTGCGCGTGCGTCAGCATTCGCCGTAGTAGCTATCGGGTTTTGTTGATTTTCCTAAGTTGCTATGTAATGTGCAGCGGATTATCAGATAAGATCAGATAAAGCGCGATTTCGATACACGCGATTAACCAGATTGTCAATAGCATCGGAGCTTGCTCTAGAATATATTCGTACAGGATGTAGCTGCGACGAATTTAATTCGGTACCAATAAATCAATCGCGTTATAACATATGCTAATGGTTGACAACCACTCAACTTAACATCAATATTATTTCGCGTAATCGGTTTTTATACGAAGAGACGAGGGGGGGAGGCTATCTTTATATATAGATAAAAAATTACATATAAAATCGTAAAAACGTGTGAAATAAATAGACCTTTTTCTTCTTTTTGAAATTTGATGAAATATCTATTAGATTTGATGCATTGTAATAAAAATTAATTGATGCTAAAATCTAAAATCTAAATAGACCGAATAATATTTCATCTTGAGAAGGTGAGAACATAACGTGCAAACAAGTGAATATATTAGGTCTACCGGAAAGTTCTGTCCGTTTTTGGAATAAAACAAAATACAAATTTTTATTACCGTCAATAAACTTTATTAAATAATGTAATTGCCATTATTCGGAGAAGTATTGTCAGCAACTGGATAATTTAAATATAGCAGTCCAAGAAAAGAGGCCGGCGATGTTCAATAGGAGGAACATCATACTGCATCATGATAATGCTAGGCCACATGCTGCTTTGGGGACTCGTCAAAAAATTGCAGAACTAGGCTGGGGAATTCTGTCGCATCCACCATATTCCCCGGACTTAGCACCCTCCGACTATCATTTGTTTTTGTCCTTACAAAATTTTTTGAGGGGCGAGAAATTCAAAAATGAAGAAGATATCAAACAAGCACTGGTTCAATTTTTCGTATCAAAAGATAAAACATTTTTCGAAAATGGGATATACAAATTGCCCTCACGCTGGCAAGAAATCATTAATAATAATTGCAATTACATTATTTAATAAAGTTTATTGACGGTAATAAAAATTTGTATTTTGTTTTATTCCAAAAACGGACAGAACTTTCCGGTAGACCTGATATATACACAGCGGAAAAATCGAGGTTTTAAAATTTCAGAATTACAATACACACTTGTTAGCAAATCGATTTGAAAAATTCGACTATTGATCGATATTTATCGAAGCGCGAATAATCGTCCTTTCTTGCGATTCTCCGACATATGGAAGCCCTTCGTATATTAAAGTACATTTAACCGCTCTGTTTTCGTCTTCGCGACGTTTTCGTCTCGTTTAAAAGAATTTACGGGAGCAATTTGCGTCCTGCGAACGCGTAGCGCTTCCGCCCCATTTGCTGGGGGAGAAACGCAACATCACTCTATCTCGCAGCGTATTTATCACTGCGAATAACCTCGATAGCGAGCGTGGTGGAGGGAGACTAGTCTGAAGACTCCTTAAATAGGTCATTGATTGACCTATCCCCAGGCGAATCCTACACGGAGCGCACAGCCGCTTTTCATAGTGGCACAGTTCTCTCTACTCTCTCTTTCTCTCTTCTCTCGGCGGCGGCGGTTCTCCTTTTTCTCCTCCGCACGATGGCTTCCCGTTCCTCTACTCATTTTCCTCCTCACTCTCTCTCTCTCGCTTTCGTTCCCTCCTACGGTTCCCGGCGCGTATATACACCGGAGCTCCTATACCCTACACCCGTTTGTGCGAGAAATTACTAGGGGTGTGTGCGGAGGGACGCGCGACTCGCACACCGCACCGCACGTGGCGATCGGGCAAAGTTTAGTCAGCCTCACTGTCGGAGCAACAAGCGCGCCGCGTGTGGCAGAAAGATTTCCATTGTGCGCCGCGGACAATGGACGGATTTGTGCATTGCGAATGTTGCGGGGCCTCGAAGCCTGTTTCGCCGCTTTTCCTCTTACCCGCGGTAATGCTCCGCTGTTGAATCGCCGTTGAAATCATGTTTCGTAGGATGGCGGGCCCTTGGGTATCGAAACACGTCCCTCGATCGAGAGGATTGTGCTACACACAACAAATCTAATTTTATATATATTTTGTTATGTCCCTGAAATATTTTATCGTGTACGAAATCACTTAGAACTCACTTTAGAATGAAGATATATATGTGTTTAATAACGAAAACGCGAACATCGAATAAGAAACTGTTGTTAAGCTGCAATTTTATTGTGCGGTAGATATCGCTCGCAGAATGGAGATGCTGGATAGTTTTAATTAATCAAGTTTTGAGGTACATTTCGCAAAACGGGTACCGAAGTCGCGTGTATGTCCTTGACCTATCGATATTTAATCCTAGCGGATCCAAGGGCGGGCTAGGAAATGTTAAATTACATTTTTCTTGTTCTGAAATTGTAGTTTATAACTTTTATAAAATTTAGCTTCTGTCTCTTTCCTAAATCTAATAAGTAAATTCTTGATACGGTGTTTCTTGATTTAATATTATTTGAGCATGAAAAATAATAGCACACACATAGCTATATTTTTAATACGTGTGAATAATAATTGATCTACTGTCTTATGACCCGTTTTATTGTAGTTCAGAACTTTAATATGTTTGGCTCATAAGTTTAGGGTTAAACGGCTACGTAAGAAGGCAACTTGAGCGATGGATCGATAAATAGCTGTCATATTTCTTTCAATTTGATGGAGCGGGAAGCCGCGAAAATATATATTTTGCTAAATACGAGATTACATGACATGGGTTGCGTGAAATGATTGCCATTACTAGGACAAACGACTATCTCTCTATTTCAGTTTGATAGTTTATTTCATTACTTTAAGTTTTAAGTGCTACGAAATAACCGAGCAGTTGTTTACTGTTTAATCTGATTACAATTCTTCCGCATGTTTAATTAACTCATATAATACTAATGCCTATTTACTCTTATGCCTACACGCTGTTCTGCTTCAGGTTTCAAAGTTAATTAGTTCAATGTATGAGAGAATTAAAGAAAAGAATATGATACATATGTATAATACAGAGAATAATACAGAGTAAAAATAGAACGAATTGAGTTTTTGGTTTTTGGAGAGAAAAATGTAGGATCTCGAATTATTTTCTTCTTAGTTTTCTTATTTTTTTCTTTGACTTTAAGATCTTTATATAGATCTTTATACGACTTTGAAATTGGAAATTAAAGATCAAATATATATATATTACGGAACAAGAAACGTCCGCTCCTCGCCGTTCGCGGGCTGACATATTTTGCACGATGATCTTGAACTACTTGTCACTCTTTAGTCCGACGCATGATTGCATTATACTACTTGCACCGGTTGACCAATTGCACTCGAACTACTGATTCTTGCAAACGATTGACTGTTTGTTTTCACTGCATACGAATATTACTTTTGTTTTCGTTTAATTTTCATGAAATGACCAGACGATGCAATCATTTGCCAAATATTCGACAAATGCCACATTTATGTGAATTTTACTGCGTTGCCATATACATATAATTAGAACATTGTCATATAGTCGCACGTTACTTCGTTCATTCGTGTCAGCTTGCAAATCTTGTCGATTAAATGCGATTTGGAGAATCTTAATATAGGATCTATAAATAAATATTAAAATACTTGGAAAAAAGAGGATTTTTTCTTTTAAATGCGGAAATCTTTCTCCTCCCAAAAATGAGAAAATGTAACGTAGGAGGAAAATGTATTGTAAAAAGTAATGTAAATATAACGTTTATAGCCTGAACTTCTCGCTCGTGATCGTCGTGACGTTATACATGTTAGCTTCATGTGACACAGTAATCGTGATTTTGTAGCTGCAATCAAAAACGGATGATGTCATCTCAAGAAAGCGGTTCTCTCTCGATCTGCTCGCACTTTCGCGCATACTTCCGTTATCTTTCGTTGAATTATTTCGGCGATTCGATGATTCATTGATCGACTACGAATACGGATACGAGGTCAGGCCAATTGTATAGGAACGGGGAAAATAATTAAGTGACACTAAAGCGAGGCAAACGAGGCAATCATCCGCGACCTCGAACGACGCCGGAAGCGGCAGTTGATCGAAACAATTTGCTCGGCTACCTCGGCTGCTTAATTGTCTATTAAGCGCCGTGTAAATGAACGCCGATGAGAGCGAGAGGCATTGATGAGAAACAGGTTGACGGACCATCACCGACCGATCGACACGTAATGTGCACGTAAAAATCGATCGCTTAAAGTATCGTTCACACGAAGCTCATTGGTGTTATATTGTAGGTGATATTGCAGTTGATCTCGCGCACGACATTTACTGTCTTTATAAGAAATCAGTATTTCATAATTAAATTAAAATTAAATAATTAATTAACGAAAGAAATTAATTAGTTTAAAAGTTCTTTACTAGTGATTTCTCGTTGATGAAGGTAACCGGGTCATTGGGTCGACATACTCAAAAATTGATTTGATAAATGAAAAGATTGATTTCATTGAATTTTTAATTAATTCAGAATACCGTTTCTCTTCAACTGTTAAAATTTATATCGAGGATAAAAAGAAAAAATTAATAAACTCTGTTTTTTGAACATACATCTTTTATATTGAATATAAAATATGATATGATACAAAACAATACCTTAATAAATGCGTCATAGTAATTAACGCATGATTTTATATTAAACGTGCGAGACATCTTTTCAGTGATACGATTTTGTTTCTTTTTAAAAGAGATTTTTTTTTTTTTTTTTTTTAAGATGTACGAGTTTTATATCCAAGGGGAGTCATTGTTTTGCATTTTATACGAAGATTTTTTTTTTGCTTGCAAAATTGGCAAATTATTGGTACAGTTAGTTTCCACAATGCAGTTGTATTCGTAGAATTTGTAGATCTCGCGTGCTTCCGTACCGCGATACAACATCATTAATACGTGCTAGATTTATGTAAACGGTTGCACATTGCTGCACCGAGCCAAGATATTCTGCGGCAACGGCATTAATTCTTATGTGAACGGTACTTAACGCGGTCGCAGGCACACGCTGGCTGGAGGGTAACACGAGCAGATTGCACCGTACGATAAACGGTTATCTAGGGCTCCGGGGTCTTGTAACACATACCTACGTTGCCCGCGGCTCTCGAGTGGAGTAATCGAATTGATTATTTTCTGCCGCCGTCGTCACTTATCTCCGCGCGATGCGCGCGTTAAAACGGGCTTGGGATTTATTTTTAGCCGCGCACGCACGTGAACCCGCGAGATAAAATGCATTTGTCCCTTCGCGAGAATAACGGTTACGTTATTCTCGTAACGATTTAATTACTCATTCCGGAAATGAGAGGTGCATGTTTCGCTCCTGTTCTTGGAATATCCGAGCGTGAAAATAGTTTCCGTCACGGTCGAACTCAACGCAATATGAAATGCGATCTTCTATTCGAGAGAATATATTCTCTTGTTTTTTGAAAAATTTAAAAGTCATTTAAAAAGAAAGTAAAATTGTGGACTTATGAAGCTTTTTTCTTCTCTTGGATAGAAATTCAATGATCTGGGAAATTTAATCTCTATTTAAAAAATACTATATTATTTTTTCTCTCTTTAAATTAATGATTTTAAAATTAATTAAAGCTAGCTTTAAAGGATACGTTCTTTTCATGGAATAAGCTTTGCGTGTAAATTTGTTCTTCATAAGATTAGTGAGCGAACAAAAATCAGTCGAGTCATTAGGTCGACATCTATACGACACGATCGATACATATCTCGTTCGGTGTAGCAATTCGAGTAAACGTTTTTTTGGCGACGCGCGCTTTGCTTTGTCTGAAAGTCTCATTATAATTTCTGTCCTGTCGCAATAATGCACGGGATACAAGATAACCCGACAAATTACATGTATATCCTATCTTTTGGTTTTTGTCGTTCATAAATCGATTGCGACAAATTGCAGTGAATCTTCTTCAGCAACAGTCGTCGAGGTGACTTGGGACGAGAGTGAAGATGTACGAGTTTTATATCCAAGAGGAGTCATTGTTTTGCATTTTATACGAAGATTTTTTTTTTGCTTGCAAAATTGGCAAATTATTGGTACAGTTAGTTTCCACAATGCAGTTGTATTCGTAGAATTTGTAGATCTCGCGTGCTTCCGTACCGCGATACAACATCATTAATACGTGCTAGATTTATGTAAACGGTTGCACATTGCTGCACCGAGCCAAGATATTCTGCGGCAACGGCATTAATTCTTATGTGAACGGTACTTAACGCGGTCGCAGGCACACGCTGGCTGGAGGGTAACACGAGCAGATTGCACCGTACGATAAACGGTTATCTAGGGCTCCGGGGTCTTGTAACACATACCTACGTTGCCCGCGGCTCTCGAGTGGAGTAATCGAATTGATTATTTTCTGCCGCCGTCGTCACTTATCTCCGCGCGATGCGCGCGTTAAAACGGGCTTGGGATTTATTTTTAGCCGCGCACGCACGTGAACCCGCGAGATAAAATGCATTTGTCCCTTCGCGAGAATAACGGTTACGTTATTCTCGTAACGATTTAATTACTCATTCCGGAAATGAGAGGTGCATGTTTCGCTCCTGTTCTTGGAATATCCGAGCGTGAAAATAGTTTCCGTCACGGTCGAACTCAACGCAATATGAAATGCGATCTTCTATTCGAGAGAATATATTCTCTTGTTTTTTGAAAAATTTAAAAGTCATTTAAAAAGAAAGTAAAATTGTGGACTTATGAAGCTTTTTTCTTCTCTTGGATAGAAATTCAATGATCTGGGAAATTTAATCTCTATTTAAAAAATACTATATTATTTTTTCTCTCTTTAAATTAATGATTTTAAAATTAATTAAAGCTAGCTTTAAAGGATACGTTCTTTTCATGGAATAAGCTTTGCGTGTAAATTTGTTCTTCATAAGATTAGTGAGCGAACAAAAATCAGTCGAGTCATTAGGTCGACATCTATACGACACGATCGATACATATCTCGTTCGGTGTAGCAATTCGAGTAAACGTTTTTTTGGCGACGCGCGCTTTGCTTTGTCTGAAAGTCTCATTATAATTTCTGTCCTGTCGCAATAATGCACGGGATACAAGATAACCCGACAAATTACATGTATATCCTATCTTTTGGTTTTTGTCGTTCATAAATCGATTGCGACAAATTGCAGTGAATCTTCTTCAGCAACAGTCGTCGAGGTGACTTGGGACGAGAGCGTGACGAAATAGTAAAAGACACGTCCCTTAACGGAGGGATGGAGGATTTTCAAGATGATTTAGGTCTCTTCAGGCAACGTCGACTTTGTTGGATCGATCGTATCGTAAACGACGGAATTTAAAAAGAAATTCGGTCGACATTTCTGACACTCTACCGTGGCTTTTCCTCGCTCCTTCATATGAAACATCCTGTTGACTGAGCACCGAATGCGAGTACCATCGGATGCCTTTTCAACCGTAGGTGTTAAAAAACTCTGTGAAAAAGGGCAATTGTTTTAATAGCGTGATATTGACGATTATAATGTTATACAGCATCAGAATTTCAGCTTCGGCGAATTAAGTATACGCCGACGGTATAAATAGAATAGTATAGAGATTTTATTTCTCATTTAATTTTAATTGGATTTTATTTCGAGAAAGATTTTTATGAAAATTTAAACATCTCATTAAAATATTTAAATAAAAAATTAAAAGTTAATGAGACACGTTATTTCAGAAAGTTTTTTTCGTTATAAAAAAGCCGTAAAAAATTCTCATAGATAATTTTTTATAGATTCTATGCAAAACATATTCTGGAAAGATGGGTATTCCAGAAGCATCGCTTCTAGAACATCCTATTATATATAATAGAAGATAAAGTTAATGTAATTCTGTCTTTTCCATCGTCATTTTCATTTCATTGGCGTTTGTTTTTTTCTAATAACATGCACGATGATTTTTTATTTTTCAATACGGATAGGCATTATTTCTTTATCGCATTATTTCCTGCAAGTGAAAAGCAATCGAGTTAATGAGCAATAATGAAAGAGCGTTTGATATGTATATTCATGTTAAAAATAATAATTACGTTCTCGTATTACGTTATTTTTCCAATGTAATTATCCGGTATTTAATATTTTATAGGAAATTATTATTATATGAATTGAGAATATCATATATTAGGATTAAAAGATGAATGTTACTGAAAGGTTTATAGAATATGAGTTTACAAAGGTGTGAAACGTCCCACACATATTCTCTTACGTATGAGATGAATATAACGCGTAATGAAGCTTAACTCTTATCCTCTGATTTATCCACCTATATTAAAGATTAATAATATAGTTATGACGAAAAAGATAAATGTCTCAAAAATAAGGTTTAATCGAAATGAAAAAAAAGGAACAAAAATATTTGATGAATAGAACAATGTAATAAATTTTCAATGATAAGATTAACGATTATTGTATAATATGTTGCTACATTTAATATGTCTATTGAAAGATCTCAGTGCCATTTAATATCTGGATGATCCGGTCATTAGTTCTTCCTTCGTGTAGCAATCGTAGATGATTAACCTTCTAGGAATGGTGTGATGGACGGTGCGTGCACTGTAAGGGGACTGTAAAAGTTAACAACAACAACAACAACAACACGATCCATTAGGTTTAACGCGTAAAGTTTCACGTACATTCAGCCGTTTTTCACTTGAGCGGATACACCTATCCGATGTGTCATCTGTACACACCGATGCGGAATGCATCATATGTAAATTGGAGTATTTGTTACAAGAATAAGAAAACAATTATTTCGATACACGCAGATATTATAGCCTCTTTGTCTTTGTCAATTATACAACTTTAATAATTACAGATATATTATGCCTATATTAATTATACGACTTTATCATGTTGAATATCACGAGGTCGTGGTGTCATCATCAGTGCTCGCCGATATATAATACTGATATGTCACATTAATATACACATAAAATGCAATTAACGACCAAGTATTTGCGAAACTATTTGTCGCGCCTAATACAGCCAATTAATAATTATGTCACGTTCTATATGATTATTTTAACTTGCTGATACTTAAAGAAACTTAAAGAAAGATGATTAAAATGGATAATAAAAATTGTCGCAAATTGTTGCAAGATTTATTTTAATTCCTTCGCTGTATTAAATTTGAGGCTAAGGATAAATAAAAAAAAAGTAGTAGAGACTTGTCCTCATTCGCAGACAAAAGCTCTTTTTCTTATTCTAAATATCTACAAGACGGATCCGCTTCAACCATTTTGTTTTAAAGTCTCAGATTCGGTTCTGATAAAGGGAGCGATCGTCATCTCAAAGAATGTACAAATGTTTATTATCAATCACTTCCTTTGCATTAGCGAGCGAGTGATGTTTGCCGGAAAGATGCGAGGGTTGCATGCTGGAAAGAGCTCACAATCAGTAATGGTCGCTTATTAATCGAACACACTCTGAGCACGTTTGTGGGCAGCAGATAACGCAGACGGTTTCTCGCGATCCGCCTGTCAAAACCGTCAATGTGATAGTTTTTAATGCGAGCATCCCCTTCTTTCGCCCGTTCTTCCATCTCCAAAGAGATGAGACATTACAGGTGCTCGCGGTCGTTTGTATAAGCACACGGAGAGGCTAAGAGGCTGCTCGCAGACTCTGCTCCCCAATATCGGCGCTGGCACGTGAAATTGTGTCGGCGTGATAGATCGTTATTATGATACACCATTGCGGTTTACGGATCGCACAGCGATCTATCATGCGTCCGGCGTACGTGAGTTACGTAGATTGTACAATTCTGTCTGTTTAATTCGAGTCGAGAAGCGATCTCGCTTTTAAAATAATTTGGCCCGTAATAACAGTAAAAGTTATAAAGACGTCTAATTGATATTCGAAAAATAAAGACTTATCTTTTATATTATTAACATGTCGGATTTTAGACATTTTAATAAGCTCTTTTAAATATTTGGTTAGTTGATTAGATATTTGCTTAGTTGATTAGTTATCTGAATAAGCATTTTATTTAACGCTAAAATTTTATACCTTCTTCTGTAATAATATCATATAGTGTTATTCTCTTCTTAGCCATTAGATGTACATAAAAATGCGGAAACGGGATTATTATAATTTAAATTTAAATTAAATTATTAAAACTTAATTGAAATTAACCAGATAAGAATTTACGCTGTTAAAGCATAATTCGCCGAGAATCTTCCAAGTTTGCGTGATACTCAAGTTGCTAACTATTATACATCCATCATGATATTTCTCCTCTAATTGTAAGATTAAATGGAAATGTTATAAAGTGTTTAATGGCAGATTGATCCAAGGCAGGCAGACGAATTGAGGTGTGTCGATTTTATCGCTTTCATTAGGCTGATTACTTTTCGATTTCTGCCGAGAATATATCCTGAAGAATCGTTCCACCAGTATCGAAATATACGAAACGTTCGTATATTCGCGTGATAAACCACGATCGATTTATTTTTAGTCTACCAATTTCCCAGCGCACAATCGAGCCATTTATCGCTCGGATACTTTAAAAAGCAGCGAAGGCCGTGCATGAAGATAGACTGGTTCAAGTTTAGATGTCATGTTTTCCCATGTCTATGCTTTCTCCACCTATTTTCGGACGAGACTTTCGCGATTTTATTTTTCTGAACTGTCAATTCTGAACTGTCAAACGTGTACCGATTGATCCGCTGTAATTCGTACGTGTGGATCATCTTCGGGGCCTATATAATTAAATGGGCGCAGCAAGTAGCGCCGAAAAGAATTGCACAGGCGAACACGACGATTGCAGTAATCTCTATTTTAATGTGACGCGTACCTTACTTTTAACCTTTCAAAAAGGGCGTCGGCCTCCCGTGTATAAATTCGATGTCAGTAGCCTGCTGGCTAACACATAAATAGTCGTTTGCACGCGATGCTGATGGATATCGCGACATCATCGTAGCGCCGTCCTGTAAATGAAGCGTGGAGCACGAATAGCGATTTCCTAAGCAGGAAGCATCGATTAATATCGTCGTTTCTTATTCTCACGTGTTACGCATTTGATTTATCTCCGTTTCGAATTTCGAAAGAGTATTATATATATATTAAAAAATATATAATATATCTATATATATAAAGCACACTACTTCTCGAAAGATCCCTCCATAAAATCTTTCGATAAATAGAATAACTACATATTTCTTAATAATAAAAAATACAATACATTTATAAAAAACTTAATTAAAATCTTATTAAAAATATGAGAATCAAAAATTGATAAAAAATATATGTGAATATATATATATATATATGTGTGTGTGTGTGTGTGTGTGTGTGAAATTTATATATTGTATACATAATATATAACATAAATTTTTTTGGGAAGAATATAAGAAATATATATACATATATATTTCAGTTATTACTTAGAGTTGAAAATAATATTAACACGTAATTAATAATTATATTTAATACTCAAATATATCACAATTCCATTAAAATCTGTAACTGCTGAAAATTAATAATTAGTAATTTTATGATTGAAAACTCATTACATTGTGCCATTTGCACACAAACCCCAATAATTAAGATTCCGATTTGACCCTGTACTAAATTATAGTACGCATTTAGCGTTTACGTGTCACAAAACACATTGAAGAAAAATTGTGTTTGATGAAATCGTAGATATATAACGATGATAAAATCATCATATTTTATTTGTATGTACTTTTGTACGATGTTTTTTTTTTATTTGCACAGATATTAGAGACACGCGATTAGATGTAATCACGCAACTCTTGTTCACTTGTTAAATAGGCATGTCAAGAAAACGCTGTTTAGGTGACGGTCACTTGGCAACAATAATCAATGTATTACACGGCGAGTTGACTTTTATTGATCAAAAGAAACTACAAATTTCCAGAAAGAGATTATGTGCTTTGTCAATCATTATTAACGATTTTGTGTTCTTAACAATCAAGTTTATTCACATTTATTCCGCAGATACAAAGATTTACCTTACAGTGATTTTGTCGTATTTTAATATCTAGTAGATAATCTTAACGAGCAATGAAATTTGTATACGTGTATTTCATTTATTTTTTATGCAACATTTCTCATATACTTATTTAAAGATTTTCTTTTATATTTGCTTAACAAGGCGCTGTTTGGCAATGCGCTGTTCATCCGCTGTGTAATCCGCTTGCAATATATTATCCTTGATTAGAAGTGGATATGAGAAATATTTAAAGAGATCTATCTTTTCCTTAATAACAACACACGTGGTTCGAAAGGGTGAGCATGATGGTGATCCTTTTGAACTGTATCACGCTCGGGATGTACCAGCCGTGCGTGGATGACCAGTGCGTAACAAATCGATGTAAGATACTGCAGGTACGTACTTATCCCTTATTCCGCGAAATGCGACAGCTGGTTGGTGAAAGAAACGGATAATCCACGTTATCGCGTTGCGGATTTGAGAAAGTAGAGTGTAGCGTATCGAGCTTATTTGAATGGGAGCCATTTCCATAAGAACGACTCGCGATCTCATCTCGCATTTGCATGCCAGAACGGAAAGTGCCGATATCGGAATCGGGATATTTACAATTCAATTAAGCTAACTTACGGGAAAGTAGGGGGGAAAGAGAAAGACAGCATAACAGCGACGATTACACAGCGCGCCAATAAGCAAATTAATCGATCGCGCATCTTGACACGGTTTCCGGCCGGCTCGCAATTAGTCTAGCAAAGGAAGAGGAGGAGGAGAAGGATGGGATGGGAAAGAGATGAGAAAATTACTGATACGGCATGGCCGTTAATCGAATCCTCTAGTTAAGTGCTCGTAATCAATCACGGCAAATTACGTCGATCGCACTCCCTGTTCTAATCAAGCCGCGTTCCTCCTACCTATTTCTTCCAGATGTTCGATGATATCATTTTTGCCTTCTTCTCCCTGGAGATGACTATAAAGATGGTGGCGATGGGGATTTACGGTAGAGGAACTTATCTCGCGGATTCCTGGAATAGATTAGATTTCTTTATAGTGGCAGCTGGGTGAGTACTTCTTTTTCGTTTGTTTGTATGCTTTATTATATTTTTTAATTTTGATTGTAATTCTTTTGAAATATGTTTTTATTGTAAAATCTATGAGAAGTATATTCGCGATAATGTGTAGTAACTTATAAGATCGACAACTTTAAAAAAAATAATATTTGTAATAATTATATATTTTTTATAATACTTAATTAACTAAAATTATATATTTTATTTATAATGCTTTGTAGATATGTGTTTTCCGTTTAGATAATCATAAAATATATTACTGTAATTTAATTTCCTACCCTAAAAGAGGAGAAATTCAAAACTATATTAAATATATTTTGCGCGACACATATCACATGACATGTGATAAATTATTAAATCAAAACAAGATTGCTGCGATCGAAAAAAATATCAAAAGTGTTTAAGAAGTATGGACAGCAAACACTAAAGAAGACATCTGTTTGGATTTGCTTGTAGCGCTTTGGAATACTGCTTAAATGTGGAAAATATGAATCTGTCAGCCATACGAACGATAAGGGTTTTAAGGCCGTTACGAGCGATCAATCGTATACCAAGTAAGTACGAGATCTTCGCAATATGTCAAAAATCTTGACGGTTGACATTTAACTTCGATTTGTTCTCGTCGTCGATTTTACGGTGCATTGCTGGGCGTGTAACTGCCGCTTGTAGATCCTAGCATACTCACGGTTGATTTTATCTCGAAATTGAAATGAAGCAACGGCAAGGGTGTACAATATCGATCAAGAATAAGTAAAGTTGCAGCAAGATATAATAATAAGTTACAGAAATTAAAATTAAAATCTAAAGTTGAATCGCGGAAGCGTGAAACATACAATATGCATTCTTTAAAAACTCGCAATCTTAATTTTAATAATAGATTTTTGGATCAATATCTGTATGCTATCTCGATCTATTTTGTCTTAACGTCATCATGACTTTTAAATTACAAGTTATTGAAAGGATTCTTGTGTGAATCATGTTTTTAAAATAAAATGAAATAATTAAATCTTATTATGATTAACAGACTTTGAATTAGCGATTGTAATATTTAATATTTAAACATTCATTAAAAAATTATTACGGATAATGGTTTTATTTTAGAATATTTTTTTTAGAATCATCATACTGAGAATTAGTTAATGTATATCTATGATTAATATTACAATCGGATAATTTAAATCACCATATGACATTTATTTTTAAATTGCCACGAATATTTATAGAATAATAAAAGAATAAAAGCAATATATCAAGCTATTTCAGTAAATCTGAAGAAGATTTTGTAAGCAAAGTCGATATTGTTTCGGTTCGAGGAATTTTATAAATCTCTAAATTATTTTTATAAATTCATAATTTATATTTAAATAAATTTTTATAAATTTATCAATCCTCAACCGTATACACTTATTTATCAAATATTTATGAAACATTATTTTTACGAAATCCTTGATAGGTATGCGGATATTGGTGATGCTGCTACTCGATACTCTTCCCATGCTGGGCAACGTCCTGTTACTGTGTTTCTTCGTCTTCTTCATATTCGGCATCGTCGGCGTGCAACTGTGGGAGGGCATATTACGCCAGCGTTGCTTCCTCAAGGCTCTACCCAACGTCAAATATCCCGAGTAAGTCGGCGAGAATCTTAAGCCGATTCGTTCGATTATTCGATTCAATCGATTATTATTATTTTTTGTTTTGTGAATGTCCGACTTCGATTTTTCACGTTATTACGCCTCACATTGCATCGCACCTCGTTAATTTTTTTTCGCTGTCTATCTTTCGATCGCTGTGCAATTTTCAAGGGCGGCATTACACATGCCTTCGTTCAAATGCCAAGCACGCATTTTTTTTCGGCAAAATATGCGAAAGCTCAACGACTCATATTCGACAATTGCCGTTATTAAAAGTACTTTTCGCAATACCGTACTTTGAATACAATGGACGGTAAAATTTTGTGACCAGCGCGAAACAATCAATACTCAACCGTGACAATTTTTATATCTGAAGCTTGCATTATCGTAAAAATTACATTTGCCGTATATCCGAAACACACTTTTATACTGTTTGCAATGTTTCTATTTTGCGATCTTTTGCAATAATATACTTCGAATATATAATAAACGCTAATTCGGAAATTCTCATTTACGTTATCTCATTATGGATATTAGCGTTTATTGTATTCAAAGCATGCTATTGCATAACATTTGTATTATTCTACAATTTTTTATCAGACAGATTTTTGCTTAGATATAGTATTTTGATTTTCTTTACATGCTTGCAATTTATTTTTATCGCTTAAAACAATCGTTATATCGAGCGCACTTCCTCGGAATTTTAATTATGAGATTCGTGAGGGTACGATATAATCTCTCGAAGATTCGCGAGCGCGGCGAGAACTGATTACAGATATTTGTGATTCGGCATCGAGTAAACGACTTGATATATCGGGCGATTCGCTTCCATAATACCCAACCAATCTATCATATACCAGATTGCATGACGAGTAGCTCGAGTTGTCGCAAAGCATCGCTTGCCGAGTTTCTTTCGCTGTAAATTTAACGCTCCGCTCTTTTTCGCTCTACGTTCTTTGTCTTTCGCAAGTACTATTTTGCGCTCGATCTTGCTTTTATTAGACATCGATATCTATTCAGAATACAGGGCAAACTTCCATAACTCGCGTTCACTCTGCTCGGCTTATCACGAAACTATCCGCAAATACCAAGTAGCTGGTCACGAAAATAAATAATTAAACAATTTATGTATATATAATAATATTACGTTATATCGCGAATAGAGCGGAAAATTTATATCACGGATTATCGCAGATTATCACTGAACATAATATGTAAATGGTATTTATATATACTTTTTTTTCTTATATTTTATAAATTCTTTTCCTATTTTTACGAAAATATTTATAACTTTTAGTGTATCTGACAATTAATTTTTTTCTTAATAGTATTTTGCTATAGTAGCTTATTTAGAAATTCACGCGTATAAAAATTGAAGATTTTACATAAAATAGATTGTAAGTTGTCAAACATAATTAGATATAATTTTAGAAGACAAGTTATATTTTTCTGAATAATATTCTTTCTATCTTAAAAAAGAGCACAAATGTTAAAATAATTTTAACAACATGACACTCTTACAGCATCTTTCTGTCAAATCTTCAAGTATCGATTTGGCTGAACTGTATTGGCGCGTTCTAGATAAGGAAGATATTATCAATGGCGAGAAAGGAACCAGAAAAAGTTCGTGAGAAGCCCTGTAAATGGATCTGTACATTCTACTTTTTGAACTTTTGCTTTGCAGGAACATCATGTTAGGCGATCTAAAAATGTTCTATTTCTCACTCTCTTCCCTCTTTCTTTTTCTTTCCCTTTCTCTGTTTTTCTCTTTCTTCTTCTCCTCGTGACTATAAAAAAGAAAATTAGACATGTAAGTACATGACCCCAGGGAGGCAGTGACAGGCTATTATTTCGCTGTTGCAGGTTACTCTCGGACGAGTACTCGGTTCGATCACGCATTTAGTAAGCTCTAGTAGAGAACAATGTGCTGTACATACATATATATATATATCTCTCTCTCTCTCTCTCTCTCTCTCTTTCTATCTCAATAATACATACCTCTATGAATCACAGAATATACATACACGTGGCATCCATATGTACATATATGTATATACATGCAACCATATGTGATGTGCATATGTATATCTATATTATCTCTTTTTCTCTCACTTCTTCTTTCTTCCCACTCGACCCCTCTCTCTTTCTCGCTCTCTATCTCTCTTCTCTCTTAATCACTGTACCAATGTGCAAAATGTACCGTAGTATGTACTCACATAGAGCATGTCGACTCGATCGTTGTCGAATAAAATACTGTTTTGAATACTCTGGCTGTAAATTGAGGAGATGATGGTTTTAAGGATCCCGAGAGCGAGAAGAGAAATCAATCTTCCTGAACTTCGAAATAGTATTTTAGTGTCCGGGTTACTTCACGGTCTCTACACTTAGTGTCTGGCATTAAAGTTCTCTTCGACATATACCCGCTGTACATAAATCGTGCGATTCGGAAAGATCGAAGATACACGATGATGAAGGAATGGAGAAACCATATAATTTGTGTTGGCGGTCCGAAACTTTCACGTTTTTCCACGAGATTACTGTATTCCGAGATCTCTTTGGTTACTTCGATGCACGAGTCGATGTTCTCTTCCTTCTCTGCTCTGGACATATTCCTGATATGATCTTTCGTGGCTCGTATCTTACTCTCTCTCTCTCTCTCTCTCTTCTCTTTTTCTCTCTCCGCCTCTCTATTTTATCCTCCCTCAACGTGTCTAGTCAGTAACGATGCTTTCTGCATATGTGAACTATCGTTTAAACAACTCTGTGTGTACGTGCGTGTGCGTGTGTGCGTATGATATTGGTGGTCTCTGTGGTTTCACTACATCGCATCGCTTTCATGATAATGTATCGTTTTGTTATACAGAATGTGTCGGATTTAATATCTCGTATATTAAATAGCTTTAAAGGATTTTTAGATTGTAAATTTGAGATTTTCCACGTAAATGGAAAGTTTTTAATGAAAATTTTTAATCTTTTACAGTTCAAAAATAATCGACACTTGACAATTGACAATTGACCCTTCTTGTTAAGGAAAAATCGACACTCTACATTCCTCGGAAAATCTTGCTACATCTCGTGACACACCCTGCGCGGGCATCCTGTATATAAATGACGTTATCATCAATAACTATGATTACAAATCGAATTCTAAACTATTGCGAAGGACATTTTGTTTTCGTTAACGGAACCGCCAAACAGGATGAGCTACGGAAAATTGCGAGCTTTATCGCGCATTTTAAAATCCTAGATGCATACTTGCAATTCTTGCCTCGCACGCGAGTCATTTCAATTCCAAGCTCACGTAGCGGTGAAGATAGCGTAGCGGGAGAAGTAGGCTCCATAAAGTTCTAAGCCCAAGCCCAGAGAGAGAGAGCTAATTAAACACGCGGTGCTCGCGCGGTCTATTCCGGTATACGTAGCAGCTATTTTCGAACGTTTATCGACTTCTGCACCGACTTACTGCCGTTCCTGTGCCCTGGTAGCGCAGCGCTGGAACCTCGCGGATAGCGATGGCCCTGAAAGCGATATCAATTTGCAATTTTTCTGTAAGCCAAATATACACCTGTCCTCCTGAGAAGATGTTAACATCCGACTCTCGAAATTGTAAGAGATGCTAGTAATTATTGCGAGTATCACAGCAACAATATCAGCGTACTTATAGCAATAATGTTTGACACTGACTCAGATTTTTTGAAGAAAGCAAAAACATGAATGCATTTTTTTACTTAATAACCGAGGATTTTTAAAATTATTATATATCCGTCATATTTCGTCTCATATGTATGACAACATTGAGGTGCTATTGCTAATCGCGAAGAACTTGTTGCAAAATACGCACACATGCGACAAGACGACCAGATTGTGAGACCTTTGTTCTAAAAAACGGTTTCTTTTCTTATTGTGAAAAAGGCATAATATACGAACCGCAGAATTCTGTTGTAAAGATACATATGCAAAAACTCAAACTTATTAAATTACGTTATTTTTACAATTATTTTGTGTTTATCAATTTTCTCAACGAATTTTAAAAATTTCTTTGCAAACATATTTCACGATTAGTTTTAAATTGGATTAATTTGGCATCAAGAGAGAATATGAGCACGAATACGAAAGTTTATCAAAAGTTGGAACGAAACGAGACATTATGGGGATTGAGTGGTCAAACGGGACATACATATTGTTTAAAAGCAGGACATCTGGTCATCTTATATACAAGAGGATGTAGAACGACCGGCACGATCAGCACCGCGAGCACAAACGAGTGAAACGCACGCCTTATACAAGATGCGGGCACGCAAATTAAGGGGAGCATAGAGGCGATCACGTGCACACTGCTGATTAAGCATAAATAGCGTGTGTGTTTGGATAGCATAGGAGTGTGTCGCATAATCTTAGAAAATATAGCTATTTCTCGTATCGATATTCCCCTATCGCGCAATTTTTTCTGTTCGGTCAATGAATTACATCATAATATTCGTTTTCAGATCTTATTTAAAGAATGATATTTTACGAAGAGAACAGCTTTGTGTTATAAAAAATAAAAATGTCAAGCGCGAATAGCGCGAGATAAATCATTTTATTTTTACTACGCGAAGACGTGATTATTAATCACGTGAATATCTAAGAATTCAGAAGAAATGGCGTCGAAATGTTATGTGATAGAGGAATATAATGGAGTTTGGAGGAAAATAGCGCAGTGTTTTTGAATCTCAAGGGGTGTAGCATAAAAATAGGAATTATTTATTATTAGTTATGAAAACATCACGTATTTGTTCTTATTTCGTGCACATCATATTTGTTCAAGGTTATTCGCATATACAGCATTTTATCACTATTAGTATTTTAATTTCCATTTCTCATTTTATATATATATATATATATACATTTATAATTTTAATATCTAACATCTATAATAACTCTTAATGTCTAATATAATAACAATATCAAATAAATATTTATCCTTTACCATATTAAATATTCGATTCTCGATTTCATCCAAAGCTCGATATCTTTCGTACTTCTCTAAAAATAGGGTTTCACTCATGTGACTCGACATTATTATAATATATATAACTTGTAATTTTAATATTTATAATGTTTTTTTTTAATTCTTGATATTTATGATATATGATTCGATATCGCAGTCTATGCGAGGAACATTAATTGAGTGTTTTTTTTCGCACACTTGCCGACTATTTTCGGCGTGATACAATACACGCATGCACGCAAATTCGTGTCGGTTTACATCTGCATTTATACCTATATTTCTCTCAATCATTGCGCACGTACGTTGTACATCACATCTATATGTGTACGTATATATACTATATGAGGTGTCCGAGAATCATCGAACGAGCTTGTCGATCAGTGATATAAACAGGGTCGAAAATGTAAGCGTGACACAGAAAACTGACAAGGGAATGCGCCCGATTTTCCGAACAATGCGTGCTTTATTCGTAGCGATCTCAAAGCGAATATCACGTTAAGTGCGTTGTATCGATTTGACGAATCAATGCCATACGGCAGCGTCACGCCGACAATAATTTGTGCGGCGTAGGTCGTTTATTCGATTTCATTCGAATGCATACACAACCTTCAGTATCTATAGCTACACGGAAGCTACTCCGATCGATTGCATTTACATATTTTTGATTCCAATATCCATTTACGCAAGAAGCCGCGCTGGAAGCTCCTCCGGTAATTCCGCGACCCTCTGTATACTATATATATCATGAATATATGAATATTATATGTATATATGGGATGATTCACGAAAAACTGCTATCTAAAATAACTGCTTATTCATAACTCGGTTTAATTTCTTTCTTCAAAGCATAGGCATGTTGTGTGTGCGTGCGTGCGCGCGCGCGCGCGCGCGCGTGTGTGTGTGTGTGTGTGTAGTGTTTGGAATGTTTAAATCATTTAAAATAATTTATCATTGAATTTGTTTTTTATCGTCAACAAGATTTTTTATATCTTCAAAAATGTAAAGTATAGAAACTTTCCTGCGCTCAACGCATTGTTCCGCGCAAACACACTTTATTTTTCGTTTCAAAAATTTTTTTTTTACATTAGTAAATAAAAAGTTATTTTAGATAGCCGTTTGTAATAATTTATCCTTTACATACATATATGCTATATATAATACTATACTTATATATTATATAAAACACGCTGCATATCTACATACAATGTACGCATAAGCGAAGCATGCGAAGAGTGCATCCGTGCATAATAAGGCATATGTACGCAAGTCTTTAAACTAAAGGATCTATGCGAAGATTGATGTGCGTAGATCGATTTAATCGTTGCTTCATTGATTTTCTAGTGATCTGGAGAAGTATTTCGAGTACCAGGGTCAAGATTACATTTGCTCGCGTCCTGACGATAGCGGGATGCACTCCTGCAGTAATCTGCCGCCGCTTAAACTTGGTGAGTATATCCTTCGTCTTACACAAAGCTTTAAATGTACGCGCGAATTTGTGCAATAATATTATATAATATATACTTATCTTTCAATTTTAATTTTCTAACATTTAATAATTAATTTATTATTTAATAATTATAAGATTATATGAAATTTTAAGTATTTTTTTATGCAAAAGGTTTTTAAAATCCAGATTTATCCAGTTTTATCCAGTGCATTTTATAAATTCATTTTTAATGTGACAGATGCTTTAAGAGATGTAGTGTCGAGAGTTTTCTGCGTTTTGAGTTCTAAAATTCTAAATATGCCACATATTACTATATATTTTCGGATGAAAATTATCAAATACTCGATCAAATAATCGAACTGATCGGCGTTTCTCGCATTCAGGAAACTTGGTATGCAACAATACGGCTGTGCCAAATAGTAATGTCACGTTCATCAATAATGACACCTGCGTTAATTGGAACTACTACTACACCGAGTGCAAGGGCCAGGGCAACAATCCATTTCAAGGAACAATTTCATTCGATAACATCGGTCTCGCCTGGGTCGCCATATTTCTTGTGAGCGCTCTCGTTACTCGTCCTACATTCGTTCAGATACAAATAATTCACACATGCATGTGTATATGTACTCATGTATATATGTACACGTGTGTATACATATGTGCAGAATAGAATATTTCTTCCATTTAAGTAATGTACTTTTATATAGTGTTTGAAAGAGTCGGTAGATGCGGATCGCACACATTAGTCTACGATAAAGAAAAATTATTCTATTGGCGATATTGAGGACAAATTGCCTTTCATTCGATAAGATGTTATCGCGAGTGAATGATGTAAAGAGGAAGTAAACTTTGTATCTCTAGATGATATTAATGTACAAAACTTAATTGAAGTATATCTTTTAATTTCTTTCTTCGCGGTTGTAGCATGATCTTTACGTACAAACTTCTTAATTTTTCACAAAATTTCGCCAATGGTGCGTTTTGATATATATTTTTGGCATAAACATTCTTAATTTATTGATCAATTCATTACTATCTCGTCGTAATTCCGAGTAGCGCAATCGTGTCAATTTGCAGGTAATTAGTCTTGAAGGATGGACGGACATAATGTATTACGTACAGGACGCCCACTCCTTCTGGGACTGGATATACTTCGTTCTCCTAATAGTGGTAAGTGCTCCATTTTCTATTTCGGCGCTTGTAATATGTAAAATATAATGAATGAATCATGATATAATCAGAAATAATGAGAAGAAAGGCCAATTGGAGCCCAGACGCGGTTCTTAGAGCGTAAAAAACAAAATTTGACTTCATACGGTGTACATTAACAATATATTAATATAATTTTTGTGTGAGAGAGCAGCGATAATAATATTATAATATAAAACAAAGACGCGAGAGGTCATTTTGAGGGCCAATGAATCAAGGGAGGCTCGCATTTGCAGATCGGCTCGTTCTTCATGATCAATCTCTGCTTGGTCGTGATCGCAACGCAATTTTCGGAGACGAAGAAACGGGAGATGGAGAGGATGAAGCTGGAACGCGCTCGCTACCATTCGACCTCGACGCTCGCGTCGTCCACGAATACCTCGGAGCCTACTACTTGTTACGCTGAAATCGTCAAGTGGGTACTCGTCGTCGTTGCATCCCGAGGACGTTATTCGCGCGTGTCTCCTCTCGTCGGTGTTCGCTCGTCCGCGAAATATTTTTCTCGACGCGCTCGTTTTTTTTTTTTTTTTTTTACGCCCAGATGACAACTCGACGTCTCTTTTCGCAGATACATCGCCCATCTCTGGCGACGGGGTAAACGAAGACTGATGAAGCGATATCGCCTGTGGCTGTACAAGAAACAGCAGAAACGCGAGCAGAATCTTCTCAAAGAACAGCAGAGCCAACCGATTCGCTCGAACGCCGTTGCTGGCGAACTGAATCGAGTACCGGGTGGTGAGTGTCTTTTATCTTATGAAACGAAATGAAAATTTAAAAATTCTTACGCTAAAATATCGAGATTCGAATCCTCTCGAAATTTGTTGCAATACGCAGATAGAAGGTTGCATCATGGAAGATGTCCGCGGCTCCTCGCCGCATTGGATTATGCCGAACAGCAGCAGCAGCAGCAGCAGCAACAGCAACAATTGCAGGTGGCTGCCAGTGGTAACGGCGGATCCGTCGCCGATTTCACCGCCGTTACACCCCCTCTGCAATCGATGGTTGCCGCCACTATGACCGCCGGCAATAATAGCGGTAACAACGGCGGTGGAAACTTGGACGTCGCGCCCCGAGCGAGCCCCGAAATTTCCGAGGCCGAAGCCTCCACGAACATGTGCCATAGATTGAATGTGCATCGCGCCTCCTCCGAGTCTTGTAACGGAAACGATAACGCCGTCGTGGGAAACGTGCAGGCCGAGGCAAGTACAGTGATCCCGCACGTCAGATATGCATGCAAAAACGCGTCACGAGACGCTTCTTTATATATCAAAGATGAATGGCGTAATTGAAGTCAGGTAATTAAACATCGAAATAATTTTTTAATAATATAATGGTTAATTAATTATTTAATGTATTCATCTATAATCATATCAATATGATACAAAGTTAAGAATATTGATTTTGTTATTGGAAATTTATATATAACGTTACCTCGTTTTTCCGGTTTCAATTACGTCATGTGTTTTTATATTACGTCGTGAGTTTTTATTTTCTAGAAATGTTACATTCAACTTTAACTCTCGCAGACAACTTTGTAGACACGCAGTAACATCGACTCGTTTAGCGCTTTTTCCATTAAGCTTTTCTCTTCGCTGATATTAATTTTCTGCTTTATAATAACAGTAGCCGTATCTCATAATGATTATACATGCTTCGTATGTACAATAAAATAACAGCGTTTACGCTTCATCACATTAGATTACCGGGTCATCGATTCTTAGTGATCGTCAATAAAGAGTACATAGTTTGCGCAACAAGAACGATGATCTTTAGGCACGACGTAAAGTTTCTCTCCCCTTAATGCTACAAGTTTGGGCCGAGAACGGTTACGAGAAAGAGAAAGCGCCGGTCGTAGTGTATGACACGCATAATGTATGCTTGATTGATTCGCCTTCTAGACAAACAGCACGTTGTTGAGTCCGCCATGTACGCATTATCGGAGAAGAAGCAGCGTAATGTTTAGCGACGTGGTACTCCTGCATGGCAGCAATAATGTCGGGAATGCGTTGCAGCCGGGGACGACGGTGACGTCGGGTGAGCGTAACGTCTGCTCGAGCGAGAAGATGACGCAGACGGGCGATGGTAACGTTTGGTCCAGTCCGCTGCCGGACCACACGCAGGTAATTTCCACTAGTTGCGCTATATACAGCCTAGATCGAGAAATCTCTCTTCCTTCGCTCAAAGTGCGTTCCATCACAGATGCAGGCCGAGCTGAGCGGCAACGAGGCTATGACGTGTCAGGAATTGTTGGCTCTCAGCGGTGCTCTCAGCGCTGCCCTGCCCACTGGTCAATTGGCCCTCGATTCGTTTCTAAACTCTCTCACAAAAGGCAAGTTCATACTTGATGTACATCGAAAAAAACTCAAATTTACAATGTTGTTTAAAAGAATCAAGATATATTATATATACATTTTTTAAAGATATTATAATTTTCAAAG
>NW_021848390.1:121671-124412 GCF_003651465.1 Formica exsecta
ATAATAATATTAAATTTTTTAGATATATATTTTGCCGACTTACCAATGTGTGTTTTAAAATCTTTGAAACATTCGTCGCTTAAAAGAAGAAAATTTCTCTTGTATTTTTAGAAGTATAATTACTTACGAGCAACCTAATAAAAAACGACAAATTTTGAAATAAATTACGTGTATTTGATAGGTATAACAGATCGTCACATCACGTTGGAGGATCGCACGCAGTGGTTGACGTCCGACGTTGACAATTGTTCCTGTTGCTGCGAGCTGCAGGGCGATCAGTGGCCGGACGACGGTGAAAAGTGGCAAAAGTCCTCGCGGGTCAGACGATTCTTAAGAGGCGCCGGGAGCTGCTGCTGCGGCACGTTGCGCTCCATACAACGATGCATCAAGAAGCTTGTCGAGCACAAATATTTCCAGCAGGGTATTCTTCTGGCGATACTCATTAATACTTTGAGCATGGGAATCGAATATCACAATCAGGTGATTTTTTACTCGATTTTAAGTATCGCGTATCTCAGATCTTTCCAATGTAATATAATTTTATTACAAACATTTTTTAAATTAAATTATAAGTTTGATGATACTCTTTGCTTTGACTGTAAAAAGAAAACTATAATAGTAATATAATTTCTATAGTCATCTTTCACGAAGTTAAATTTTCTTTCTCTTGCTCTAAAGATTATTTCGTAAGGAATGTAATTATGATTATTTTGTTGCGTACAGCCGGAACAATTAACCGTAGCTGTTGAAATAAGCAACATTGTTTTCTCGGCGATCTTCGCGGTGGAGATGCTGCTTAAGATAACAGCGGAAGGCCCATTCGGTTACATTAGCAACGGCTTCAACGTTTTCGATGGTATCGTTGTCGTCCTAAGGTAAGACAATTTCCTTTGTAAATCTTTGTATCACTTTCATTTATTTTAAATAAGCAATATAATATTAAACTGGTATATATTATAATGATATTTGAATAACAATAGTGTTAAATAAATATTATATACGTAGAATATATCGAAGCACTTGGTGTCTTGCGATATATATACTGTGTCAACGTGATCGTTCAGTTTCACAACCAGTATTCCAATTTTACAAGAAAGCCGTTATAGCTTTCTCGTAAAATCCTTCGCGAACAGATTGGTATAACGGACCGATAACACGGTTGCATTCGTGCACCGCGTCGTTTCCAGCGTCGTCGAGCTTTGCCAGGCATTCGTGGAGGAGCGCGGCGGCAGTTCCGGTCTGAGCGTCCTGCGTACCTTTCGCCTGCTCAGGATTTTAAAGCTGGTGCGATTCTTGCCCAATCTACGACGGCAACTCTTCGTGATGCTGCGCACCATGGATAATGTTGCCGTATTCTTTTCTCTTTTAGTACTTTTCATCTTTATATTCAGGTAAGTCGCCGTTCTATCCTCTCGTTCGCGTCAACGACGCTGCTCGGAATTCTGCGCGTCGTTGGGTCTTTTCTCCGTTTCCTGTTTTCGTTTCTATTTTTTTTTTTTTTTTTTTTTTTTTTTTTTTTTTTTTTTTTGGTTTTCGTCTTTTTTTTTTTTCCGTATTGTATATGTGGTCCTCGCCTATTTCGCGAACCGGTATCATCGTCGATGAGATTTATTATCGTAAATAAGTTTGTACGACGATCCCGCGAGGTATCTGCTCGATCGAATCTCTCTGCACGTCGCGTTTACACGGATTACGGGGCGCTGTCGCGTCTTCCTGTTCTAATTATCACCTCATCAGCCTAGTAACGTTTGCATGTCTGGTAAGGCGGATCGAAGTTACGAAATTGCCGATAGGGATTGTCAAACATGTTGGGCAAGCGCTTTGAAATATGAAGCGTCGATGAGAGATGATGAAATCCTATAACGATATATCGGATATTTTGCTTACGAGGGAGCTATGAAAGGGTTTGATGGGCTCTCTTTGTGTGTTTCATAATAATAGCGAATTTATATCGCCTCCGGGACCACTAGTAGCGGAAACTACGTTCGGTAATCAAATTTTATCCATGCTATCCGCCAGCTTCATAAAATTATGACATAAAAATATGATATTAGGCTTTGAGCTTTAATAATCATGTTAAAAATTCTTCTCAATTTAAAAAAATTTCTCTTTCTTTAAATCTTGAAAAAATGAACATAATCTGTAAAATGTTTTATATTAAAAGTTTAAATTTTTGCTCAAAAAATACCGTATATATGCGTGTGTGTTAAGTACGATAATACCATGAAGTAATTCCTTTCAGTTGAAAAACTTTTGTTCTTATTTCTTGTTTCTTTTTTTCTTTTTATTAATAATTCATTGATCGTCGTGCTAAATTTTATTATGTACGTGCATTTATAATTTTTAGTACGAAGGTGACGCTGAAGATGATGTAAGATTCTCGTTGACGCTCAATATTTCGAAAGTAGTTTCTTGCTCGCTTTCATGAGCTTTCGAGCTTTAGGAACAAATCGCGCGCCGCTGCTCTTCGAGGCCTACATTTTAGGTGACTGTCTTTCGCGTTCATACCTCTCTCTTCTACTTTATTCGCTTTTACATTGTTTCCGCGCGGCGTATGAGCCGCCATCCAGTTAATGCATATCACATATATATTATATATAGAAATTCTCAAGTTTTTATCACAGCAATTGTCCCGTGTTCTCGCGTCTCCTAGCATTTCTTTGAGCGGCATATATACTTTCTGACATTGTTAATGGTAATGACGATGGTATTTGTTGGCACGATCTATTACAGGGGGGGGG
>NW_021848390.1:124776-136474 GCF_003651465.1 Formica exsecta
GAGGGAGCCCCTGCTGCCCTTCTTTTATGGCTTGAGGCATATCGAACGTATTCTTTCGACGTTTATATACTTAGAAAATATATCTATATATAAATATATATATACGTATATGAATATATATTTACATGTGTGTGCATGATGCTTTTATGCTGGACGTCTTAGTGACGAGTATGAAGGGCTATATGTATATATATATCTACTATTATTACATTTATTTTGGTTTATATTCGTGTATACAAATGAATTTCTCTCGCTGTCACTCTTTATCTCTCTATTTTTCTTTCTCTACTTGCTACTATGAACTATCTGAGCGCTTATATTTAAATGCGTGCGCCTCGGTGTGGCCTCAATATTAGAACATAGCTTGCGAATATGTCGATATATATCTTTCTGCAGGATTACGTATACATATTCGTCTCATAATGCGTAGGACTTCCCGCTATATACATCCGCGCGTTTACGACGCATTTTACGATCGTTCGATGACCAATTTGCCGCAACCGCCGTTCTCGCTGTTGTAATTGATTGCTGGTATCTGCCGCAGAAACGCACTTTGTCGCGAACGTTGGAAATATCGATATGTGTTATTTGGATATTTTTATTAACTTATTAAACTTAAGTATAAAAGATTGGATTTTGTAATCATTAAGAGAATTGTTTGTCGAAAATGATCCTATTGAGATGCCTAATAATTGTTTCCGGTTGTTTTCTTAACAATTACTTTAAGGATATTTTTTAGGCATTCTTTTTTTATCAAAAGATAGCCAAAATTAATAACTTTGTTATGCGTGAAGTAGTTTTCACGCGTACTTGCTGAGGAGTTGCGAAGAAAAGACGGAGAAGAATACTCGATAACATCGTTGATGTAAATCCGGGCGATCCTTTTCTGCCCGAAACTTTCTTCATGCGAACTTTTGAAATTGAATACAAAGTTTTCGAAATTATGCAAATGCTCGCGGGTGCTTCTCTGGTGCCGATCCATAGAATCAGATATACATTTTTCTCGAGATCCTCGGTCATCCTTAGGTGTGTGCATTTTGGCCGCAAGACACATGCGTGAATGGAGTTTCAAAAGATTCGCTTTAAGAGACCTTTCCTGATCGGCCGGTTTGCATTAAATAATGGATATACTTGCATCAGGAATGCAAGCAGGAGCCCGTTTACTCGGCCAAGTTTTCAGATTACAAGAGATGACGAAAGTTCACGTCAGCATCGATCCGAAGACATCTGGTTTTCTCGTCGAATGCTTCTAGAGATCAGTATCACCACCATGCATTCCTTTTTTTACGAGATACGACGAGTGCACGGATATGCATTATACAATATTATTGCAACGTAACAATATCGTAAAAGAAATGTCAATTGATCGATTCTGCTCTTTCGTCGTGTGCTTTTTGACTAGATATACAAAGTGTCACAGAACCGGATGTCTATTTGACCAAAGATGGCAAAGTATCGATAATTATGAAAGTATTCGATACTGACAATGAGTGTTCTTTTTGGAGGAGCAAAATAAAATTAATTAATCCTAATATTAGATTTTATACTGAAGTAAATATGTTTCTCTTTTTAAGGTATCTTAAAGGTAGATTTATGTTTAAAAATTAAAAGCTTGTGACAAATTCTTTTGGAAAGTGTTTTTGATAAAAAAAAGTTTATCTCAAAATATTATCTAGAAAAATATCAACTTAAAGATTATCTAAATTTGTGGCTGGAAGGAAGTCTAACGGTTCTAAAACACCCTGTATATATCTATACATTTTAAATTGATCGGTTACTTGGCCGAATCACGCTTTATTAGTCGTGATTTTGTTTTAATCGAGCTTTATTCTTTCTTTCTCTTTCTTCTCTTTTTCTTTCTTTCTCTCTTTCTCTTTTTTCTCATTTTGTTCCGGTTTACGTATATATATATATATATATATATACATATATATATGTATAAAGAAGTACATTGCACGTTTCATGTAGGATTCAGGTATTTTATTTTTAAATTGATCGGTTACTTGGCCGAATCACGCTTTATTAGTCGTGATTTTGTTTTAATCGAGCTTTATTCTTTCTTTCTCTTTCTTCTCTTTTTCTTTCTTTCTCTCTTTCTCTTTTTTCTCATTTTGTTCCGGTTTACGTATATATATATATATATATACATATATATATGGATAAGGAAGTACATTGCACGTTTCGTTGTGTTGTAGTATTCTCGGGATGAACCTGTTTGGTTGCAAATTCTGTGAAACGATGAAAGGCAGCTCTGACGTCGAGTGTGATAGGAAAAACTTTGACTCGTTACTCTGGGCTATTGTGACGGTGTTTCAGGTACTTACTAAAAAAAGATACTTTTCCACGTATCTTCTCGAGGACATTTTGATTTCTCTATATACTGTATATTATCTACACACACACATATATATATATATATATATATATATATATATATATATATGCTAAGTATGCTAAGTATATATTATACTGTCACGTTTGGTTTTTCGAGCTAAAGTCGTGCGATCGCAACACTTTAAATGATTTCTGAGATCTCAGGTAATGTATACTGGGAGATAAATGCTTTCAAGCATGTCGTCGTCGTTTCTCCGATGAAGGGGAAGGGCAGAAGGAAGCTACTAGTACCGGCTTTACGTGATTGACTTAATTAATATTAAAATATACTTAATAGAAAAAAATCCTCTAATTTCTATTATTTGATAATAAATATTGGAAGCCATTATTTAATATATCTTATTTCTTGCGAGATACATTATTTTAAGAAATAAGGGGTAGAAAAATAAATCTGATTATAGCTGGTGCTGGCAGCCTATAGAGATGAGAGGGAGGGGAACACGCGAATTATCTAGATTCGCGGATTTTATTGAAATTGCATACGATTGCCGGCGATAATCCCGGTGCTTCTCCATTTCTGTCCGTTTGCAATCCATTCGTCGCTTTACAAGTGCAACGCGCGATATTAATGCGCGCCTCCTGTATTGTCTGCGAGCGCGTCGAGCTGGCTCCCTTCTGGCATGCTTTTGCAAGCAGCTGTTGTCTCTCTGTGTGTCGGCAACGGTGAGCGAAATCCCCTGCATCTTGCGAGAGTGTTTCTTTTATATTGCCACTTGGTAGAATATCTTAGATAGAATTATTATTAGAGCTAATGACACTCAAATATTCGAATTTGAAATGTACAGATAATATCCGGTATCCGTATTACATCCAGCACGCGTGTTTTACCCAAGAGTAATAGACATTCATATTTGTTTAATGCAGAAAATTAATAATTAGTATATAATTATTATAATGTACAATCGCTGCGTAATTATGTTGAGTTGTAATGAGAAATGAATTAAATATACGCTATATAAAGTTATGCAATCTTTCATCATCCTCGTTGATTATGTAAAACTATGTATATGATTCAGAACACCCGAATATTATTCGTACATTTCGAATAGCCGGAGTAGATATTTGTATATGTCAATATTCGATCAGCCCTAATAATTATCGAAATTCGCATACGTTTTGAATGCATTAGATGAAAAAAAGAATGATTTAATTTCTAATCATATAATGCTCTACTATAAATAATATATTCAGGAATTGCAGATCTTTTTTCTAAAAATTTTTACCTGGGTATCTATTTTGCAGAACTAACTCAATTTTTTAAGAAAACGATATTGGAAAAAAAGAATTAACAATTATCATTAGAAAATATTATTAAAAATATTTTTCAGATTATGTAATGTATCAAATTTATTAATAGATCAATTGTATATACATATACATTAAATATTAAATATGATTTTGATCCAGATGTATCAAATAGCAAGAAGTATTTTTCGAAGTTCAAGAATGCAGGCGTTTTCGCTCAAGTATCGAGAAAACTTTGTCTAGACGCTTCGCATATTCATTCGCTTATTCCTGTTGTCGGCGATATTGAAATTGCTTTTGATATTATTATATTGATGTTATCAGAGTAGATGGTTTAGTTTTAGTGCTCGTTGTGTTCCATTACGATTTTTGACGACCGTAGGAAACATCGAAATTAAAATCAATATATAGGAATTTCGTCAATAATCTCGGAACGATTTCAAACGGCAGTTCAAAAATTTCAAGTTTAATCTAATAGGAATTTAATACAGGCAATTCGGTCGATTGTTTCCATACGTTCGTTGCATGTCAATGGACGATAAGAATCAATTATATGCCCAAACGATGAACAACAGCGCAAACAATACAAACGTCTATAAACTGTAAGTCTCGTGGAATCATAAAAATGTTTAAAAGACATGATAATGTTGTTTAAAAGACGTGTTGATGTCGTTTTGACAATCTTCTTGAGACATTTGTGTTGTTTGGCAGCTATCCTAGGATCGCCCGGAAAAATTGTCGCATCCTGGCTAAATGACACTTCCTGATAAATGGCCCTTGTAAGATTACCGGGCGATCCATGGGATTGGCTCCCTGCCCTGACTTGGAGCGCAATATATTGAAGGAAATAACTCTCTTGATTCATATCGTGCAACTCGCACTTTCTGCATGCGATGTGTGTTCTTATAGACAGTTGGTCGCCACTTGTTGTCGTTGTTGCCGTCATTTCTTACCGCGTTATGTACGACACCTTGCTGCATATTACATTTCCTCTTCACGCGAGGATTTGACATTCATATATCTCACTACCGATCAGACTTTTGTCAGTTATACTGCTAAAAAGAAACGCCGCGATCGACGGCGACCGATCTCCTCGTATGTCGGTTCTCATGACATCGTGGCGATACAAACAATAAATGAAGCCGATTGTTCTCTGCTTCGCGAAGAAAATTAGAAGCGATCATGTGTCGTATAAGCAGCTTGTGTCGGCGCCCGTACTCCTCTTTTAACTTTTTACACTTTACTTATTAGAATTACTACGCACTCTGTATATTCGTGAACGACGCCTCGATATCACGTCACACATTTTTAACAGTGTAGCACACTAAACTGTTATCACACGCTTACTCTCTTTTCTGTCTCCTTTGACTTCATTATACTTCACCACTTACGACATTTACACTTCTCTCTTTGTACTTTCCTTTTCCTCTCTTTCTCTCTCTTTCTCTCTTTCTTTCTTTTTTCCGTTCTATCAGTAACTTTTCTGTCACTTTCTCTCTTAAACGCCCACGACTCGAACGTAAAAAAAAAACTTCATTCCGAATTATACAATACGTGCGTGAAATATCGACTCGACCCGATAGGAGCATCGCCGCGTTACAAGTCTAAAAATTCTACACTCGAGGACCCGAGACGAGACCATGTGTCCATCGCACACGAATGACACTAACGCGTTAAAGAAAAAAACTTATATAATATACCAAATACATGCCAGAAATGACTTAACACGTAGATGATTAAAAAAAAAACGAATAACTAAATAGTTTTTATTTTTGTTTTATCATTATGTTATCGCACGCATATTTGCATCTTTTTGAAATAAATTCTTTTAAAATATAATCACTATACAATAATTTTTATCATACAATATTTTCTTATATTAAAAATATTATATACTTATTCCACGAGAAAGAGAATGCTTTTATTTAGAAGTTGAATCAAATTTGATCCAGTCTTTTATTTCAGTTTTCCAGTAGCCTAAGTTTCATCAGGATATTATGGTAGCCCGAAAGGGTTAATTAGTATTTCTTCGTCATATAGTAGAGAAACACCTTTTTTACTTTATTCTAGAGATACAAACCAGGTAGATCGCGCAAGGCACGTACTGATATTGCAGACTCGATAGATTTGTGCGTACCTTTTGCAAATACTCGCTCTGCAAGAGAGAGAGTTCGCCGTAATACATATTATACATATACCGTATCTCAGCGTATTAGATGATTATATATATATTTATGCTTGACAATTATACCCTTTTTTTCCATTTCTCGCAAACGTTCGTCGTGACATTCTGCAACAACAGGTATCTTGCCTCTGTCCATTCTTCTCTTCTCGCTACTATCGCGTTTTTCGCGGAGCTTTTTTCGCGCCTTTTATTTTCACGCGGTACCTGTAAAGTGTGTGTGCAGATATCTGTCGACCCGGACGAGAGATGATTTAAAGCTCGTCATATTTGCAGAGCGCGTTCGAGGTCGATTTCGCTTTCAACGTCAACGAAACAAAATTCGCAGGAAAAATTAGCCGACGCGACGGAATGGATAATTGACGAGCTTGACAGATGATTCTTTTGCGGATGCGCGTCCGAATAACTGTTTATTATGATATACGCGGACTAAACGTCATGCCGAGTTAAAGTCAATTATTGTTCCAACATACGTCCTAAAATTAACATTATTGATTGCTCATGTAAAACATTAAGTAATTATTATAATATGCACGTATGATATGTTATATCGAGAAATTATTATAATATGCACGTATGATATGTTATATCGAGAAATTATATAATGATGCAAACATATTAAATTCTAATTTATGTCTAAATTTATATCTAATTGATGCTTTTCGGGAAAAAAAAAAAATGTTCAGGGGAATTAAATATATCCAAAGTAAAGAATTTTTAAATTATTTTTTACCAAAAGAAGAGTGCAAATTTTTTAAACTTTGATTTTTGTTCCTTATTCCGTCCCGTCGTATAAAGTCCGTTACAACTGCACAAAGTTGATATGATTCGTTCACAACCCATAAATGTATACCTATTATACTTAACACGCATTCATCTAATCTATATTGTGCAAATACAAGATACATATGTTTATTTATACATACATATATATATATACAAACACACCGAACTTGCAGAATGTGACTGTACGAGCTTCGAGTGACAGTCGTTTTCGCTGTTCTGTCCAACACAATTGCTTAATTTCTCTTATCGATGCGCAGAGTCTCCGCTCTCGAAAATGAACTTATTAAAATAACTTTGAATCTTTTTATGAAAGGAAAAGAGACAGATTGAGAACTTTGATTCAAAATTTTAAAATATTGCATTCCAGATTATATCGCGCGAATGTAGTTAAAATCAAGAGAAAAACTTTCCGATTTTGTAACAGATTTAATCCTTTAGACTTTAGATGTTAATTTGATACATAAATAAATTTGTTTAAATGCACTCAAATGTTTCGAAAGCAGGCAATATGGTTTAATATAACATAAAAGTGCTCAGATATTTATATATATCTAATACATACCTGTTGACGATATAAAAAAATAGAAAAAATCTTGTATCTCACACACATACACACATACATATTTAATAAAAACTAAAGATATACATTTCTCTTTATAGAAATATTTTTAAAATATGAGCTTTAAACCCAGATCGTTACTTTAGAATATTTAAGAACGAAAATAACAAATTACAAATTAATGGATAAAAGTGATTTATGTGATATTTTTAGCATATATGTATTTTGACGCGCGCCGTGCAAAGTTTAACTAAAAATCAAGTTACTATAGAATTACATATATCTAAAATTTAGCAATTACGGATTCTACACACACTTTACCGTTAATTTCTATTCTTTTATTTAAATAGTATTTTTTGCATATTAATTCCATCATAGTCAGCTGTCAGATGCCAATTAGCGATCGATGTTAATGATGTCAATGTTTATACAATTTTCGTTTATACGATTATTGACGTAACATTCGCAACAATAACTTTTTATTGCCATTACAATCGAGTAAAAACAAAGTTAATTTATTATACATTTCATATAAATAATAACTCGAATGAGGAAATATACTGTATGATGAGAATGGAGACGCTGCTCGCGATTGTTCCAAAGTCCTAATCCTGTCGCAACTCCAATCCGATCCCACCTCTCCTCGTCCTGGAGCTTGGGGCTACTTTAGGCCAGCGGATTGTCTCGGTTGCAGCATCCTAGGAATGTACCTGTTCGGGGGTAAGTTTTGCATGTGGGCGGACCGGAGTCGGCCCTGCACCTGTGCCGAGGTGGTCTCGCGGCACCCAATGTGTCGCTGTGATCGCAAACATTTCAACGACATCGTCTGGGCACTAGTCACTGTCTTTCAGGTACCACTGTTCCCCCCTCTTTTTTACGCGATATAATGGATATGTTTGTATAATAATTCAAAATGAGTATATTGAGATAAATTGATAAAAAATAAACGTGTTGACAGTTGCATTCTGATTGTATGTATACGCGTAAAAATCGAGCTTGATAGAATATTATTATTAATAATTATTAGAATATATTGCGCATGTATTTAACAATTCTATCAATATTAAATATTAACCATTTGGAATACGTTGAATTAATTTTTTTTAGCAATTAGTAAAATTTTTAATTTTTACGCAGCGTGTAACGTTATCAAGCTAGAAAGAGAAGTAGATTAAAGATAGATTACAGAGTTCATAATAATAGATAGGCAAATTACATGTGTAGATATGAAAAGCTCGCAAAAAGAAAAGAGAAATTCGTGATAGAAAACTCGACGCATGCATATTCACGAAGTATTACAACACTGGTTGGCAAAACGTTTTTTATGCGTCTCTATCGAGTATGCAAATTTGGATGCAGTGCAAATACAACGCTGACTTGCTTTGTATGCCAATATATTCCTCATAATTGCATGTATGTTCAAATATAATTGGAATAAATAAAAATATTTTTAAAAACATCTATATGTGTAATGAAAAAATGAATTCTCTGTTTAAACGTGTAGTTCATGTACACACAAACTTTATTCAATATCGCATTGAAACATATAACTGCGCGTCTATGCATAATTCAATATTTGAAATAAGATAATCGAAACCTTTGGCAACCACGTAATGATATTTCAATGATTAAATTAATGGTATTCTATTTAATACATATCATAAGATCTTGTTATAAAAATTATATAATTATTAACATTGTGTAAATTAATACGTAAACTTTATTAAATAATATAGCAAAGCTGTATATATGCGAGCGCATGTATTTCACAGAGAAGAGTACATTCTTTAACAAATTGAAAAAAAAAAAACGTCTTGCCGATCATGTATGTACCTTATCATAAATAAGTATAGATATTTATGCTATTATATATGTAGCGGGAGTCTCTTCCGTTTTTTCTTTTTATGTAGATCCTTACGCAGGAGGATTGGAACGTCGTTCTTTTCAACGGTATGCAGAAGACATCTCACTGGGCTGCGCTTTATTTCGTAGCGTTAATGACTTTTGGCAATTATGTTCTTTTCAATCTTCTCGTCGCCATTCTCGTCGAAGGTTTCTCATCGGAGGTAGGAATTAAAGAATAATATGGCACATTGCTTATTCAATTTTAAATTTCTTACGTGAGTATTGTAGGAGATATAAAGATGCTTACATATAAGTTTGTAACATTTATTTTCTCGATTTGTATCAGGTTTTGATTTTTTGATTGCGTTTTACATTGCGAGTTATTAGTATATTTACATACATTTATGTATAATATGATAATTGGATGGTATATTTCGCAGAGAAACGAGAGGAGAGAACGAGAGCAAAGAGAAATGGCGAAAAAGCTTGCCGCTGGAATAGGCAGCGAGGACGGATCGTCGAGAGTATCGGGATCGCATTCGATCTCTGACAGCGATACGTATACCCAGGTATAACTGCTCGCGCAATCTCTCTTCTAATAAATAAATTCTTTCTTTTTCGCCGTCCGATTGTTTATTTTCCGTTCTACGTCACGCAAAGAATATAGAAAGAAGAATGAGACGCAAAAGTTGTTTCCATTTTAGACTATTATTTCCTGACACATTTCGAACATTTTACAGGAAAAGCTTAATGTCGCAACGTTTTTTGAAGATTCGCAAAATATGTATAAAATATACACACGAGTTAGATATATAAAGATACATAATTTTCTATTTATATTTATTTATAATTACGATTATTTGGAAAAATATGCATAGAGTTATAGATTATTCTATCTCGGCATGATTTATCTAATAAACGGATTTTCGCCGGTCGCAAAATTTTTCTCGGCTTTACGCTGCATCAGTTTTCGTATACGCGATTTGCAGGATCAGAAGAATTCGTGGCAGAGCGCGGAGGAGCTGAGAAAGTATAAGGATAACAGGGAGAAGCAAAACAGCGTATGGAAACAACGGATCGATGAGCCTAAGTGTAACATTCAGAAAGAGAATAAGATGATGGGTGTGGCTGGTCAGCCGCCGATAATCACTCATACGGCGGCAACTCCTCAAGACTCTCCAAACACCACGTTAGATGTTGGCTACAGAGATCTTAATTGCCGAGCAGTTTATCCCGCTGCTGCCCTTTCGATCGAATCTATCGATCGATCTGGTGTACGTTTTCATTTCAATAATAGACTAGTTGTGCAGGGCAAGCTTTTGTTGCGATTGATATAATGATGTATGCATACTTATACATATATGGGAATAGAAATTTATCCGTGTTAGATATTAATCAGAGAATTTGATATCTCGATGAAGTTCTCGTATAATTTTGAATTCACAAGATTCCTGGTCGCATTCCTCATTAGAATACTAGATTAAAAAAGAACATAACGAGAGAAAATGTAATAATGACGACAATGCTTTGTGTATTTGCAGAGTCAGTGTAGTATACCCTCGGGATTATTAAAACTGCCCGATGTATCCAACAAAATACCGACAAACAATTTAATAGCTGGTCAATTCCCGAGACGCATAAGCCTCGTTACGGCCGTTGTCAATCCTTCGACGAGGGACTCGAGTTCTAGGTATCTGTGCAATTCGTCGTTTCTCGATTAAGTTCTCTAAACGTCGTACACATTCTTCTTTTTCTGATATCGCATTTCTTTTCACTTTAGTCCGCCGAGGATGCAAAGAGGCTATTCGTGGCGCTTGTCACGGCCGTCCTTGCGGAGAAAACGGTGGTCGCAAAGTGACGACGAAAACACTGGTCATACGACTATACTTAATAATGGGCGCAGTACTCTCGTCGGATCCAATCCAATGTAAGTCGATTAAAGCATCATTCATCGCAAATTATTTGAAAGAAATGAATAATTCATTAACAGTTTTTAGATCCGATTCAGCGAGTTGAAAAAACTGCTATCTTAGAGTTAGCGAAACGTACCAAAGCATTTTCTTATTTACCCGTTATATTAGAAATAATAATAATAAAAATATATAATAATGTCGATATACATATATATATATATATAATATATAATAATAATAATAATATTAATAATGAAAATAATATGTATAATCTGTCTTTTTCACAGTTTTAACGGCGGATATTTGCATGGTTCGATAAGAAACGACACGCAACGCGACGCGCCCAATAATCGAACCACCGTCCTAACAAGCAATAATCGTAGTTTGAGTCCTAATAATTCGCTTGAAAGTTACGGCCCATGGTCGATTCGTCGTTATACAATCACGCCTAATCAGGTAAATGGTGATATAACGTCTTTGATAGTCATTAATCGTAACTTTATCATCATTGTATAATGCTTTTTTGCATCACTTTATTGTCACGCTCTGCATTGTTGTGTTGCATTAATATCTTAAATTTTCAGATGCGATGGATCGGCGAGCTTTCGCGAAGAAATTCGTTGCGCGGATATGAAAATGTTCAGACGTCCACGAGGAAAACGCTGCCGTTGGATGAGATGCTCGCACCGTCCTCGACCCCACGCACGATCAACAATCTTTCAATGGAGACTGGCCCACTGCCGAGAATCAAACGACTTCCCGAACAAGAAGAAG
>NW_021848390.1:136630-145112 GCF_003651465.1 Formica exsecta
CCGAGAACGGGCGGCGAACAGACGCCGCCGTCGAACGGCTACGGAAGTGCGAGCAGCGTCGAGAAAATCAAAAAGATATTCATGTTCTTTGAACCTAAGGGATGCCTACAGGAACGTGAAAATTATTCCCTGTATTTATTCCCACCCAATAATAGGTAATATTATCAGATTCAAACATACATTTCTACTTAATTAATGTCTGAGATTTTGCTTTAAAATAGATGAGAAACGATATGACGAAAAAGTAATTCAAAATAATAAAAATGTTTATATGATAATAATCAATTAAGAGCGAGATAGAAATAATATAGATTTAATTATATATATGATGTTACTATTAAATTGAAGTTGAATGAGAAATTAGCAAATTTTGTGCCGATTAGAAAATGTAAGAGACTCACAAATTTCTCAAAACTGCAGGTTTCGTATCTTCTGTCAGTGGTTTGTTGATCAAAAGTGGTTTGACAATGTGGTATTGCTATTCATTGGATTGAATTGCATTACTCTGGCGATGGAACGACCGAATATACCGCCTGACAGCCGTGAGAGACTTTTTCTATCGACTGCGAATTATATTTTTACTGGCGTTTTTGCCATCGAGATGTTCGTTAAGGTAAACGTACTTTGGAGATCTTATTTTAAAGATGTGTATTATTAGATATCTCCAATAATTTATGATAAAATTGATGCTTTGAATAAAGTTTTGTTCTATAATTATAAATATGAGAAAGCGTAGAAATTATTAGAATTATAAAATCGCGTATAATTCGCATTTACTTATATGTTATTATTTTGTCATAGGTCGTCGCGACGGGCATGCTTTATGGTCCAGATGCGTATTTCACTTCAGGCTGGAATATTATGGACGGATCTCTCGTTATCATTTCCATAATCGATCTATCGATGTCGGTGCTCTCATCGAGTAGCCCGAGAATATTTGGAATACTAAGAGTAAGCTTATTTTTATATCTCGAGATTTATATTATGCGTACATATTATTACTATATACCTTTATTTTCATTTGTCCGACATTGAGATACTGAGAATAAAAGAAATTATAATGATTTATAAATGTACCCGAGAGAAATGGACATAAGACCATATACATACAACATATATGGCCATATTTAATTACATAAGTCCATTTTTTTCGGATATCAAAACGTTTATTAATAATTAAACTTTCGCCAATGTTATATGCATTCTATTCTAATCAGTCTTTTTTTAAATACTATAGGTATTTAGACTATTGAGATCATTAAGACCCCTGCGAGTCATCAATCGCGCCCCTGGCTTAAAACTGGTGGTTCAGACATTGCTGTCTTCATTGCGGCCCATCGGAAACATCGTTCTGATCTGCTGCACGTTTTTCGTAATCTTTGGTATACTCGGAGTGCAACTGTTCAAAGGCGCGTTCTACTATTGCGATGGTCCCGATATCAAGAACGTGCGCAATAAAACGGACTGTTTGGCCGATAAGCGAAACATGTGGTTAAACAGAAAGTACAATTTCGACGATCTCGGCAAAGCTCTCATGTCGTTGTTCGTTTTATCATCGCGAGACGGATGGGTAAATATCATGTACACCGGTCTAGACGCTGTTGGCGTCGATCAACAGGTGAGGAAAATTTATGCAGTGAAAATAAAATACATGTTTTAACTTACAGCGTATATTATATAAATATTTATAAACTTTCTATATCTTTTTGAAGTATCTTTAAAAAGCAGTGTTATATTATGATTTATTATTTACGTTTATAAAAATAATGGAAACGTTACTCACACGTAACTTTCAACGATGAATGATGAAAAATAAAACTGATTATAGCCTCTCGAAAATTATTCCGAATGGCGATTGTTGTATTTCATCGCGTTCATATTACTGGTGGGTTTCTTCGTGCTGAACATGTTCGTCGGCGTGGTGGTGGAGAATTTCCATAGGTGCCGCGAAGAGCAGGAGAAAGAGGAGCGTGTACGTAGAGCGGCCAAACGCGCATTGCAGATGGAGAAAAAAAGACGAAGTGAGTGGCCTCAGGCCCATCTAGTTTAATGCCACTTCTATATCACGCAGCACGCAGCTGATTACTTGTCGAGAGATGCCGGTGTGCATGCAATATTGATCGTAATTGTTTTCAGAAATGCACGAGCCGCCGTATTACACCAACTACTCCAAGTCGCGGCTGTTTGTTCACAATGTCGTGACGTCCAAGTATTTTGATCTGGCGATCGCCGCGGTCATCGGTCTCAATGTCGTCACGATGGCGATGGAATTTTACATGATGCCGAAAGCGCTCACCTACGCGTTAAAGATTTTCAATTATTTCTTCACCGCCGTTTTCATTCTCGAATCCTTCATGAAGCTTGTCGCTCTCGGTCTGCAGCTTTATCTAAAGGATAAGTAAGCACATGTCTTTCTTTTACATAAAGTATTTTCATGGGGCGTGAACTTTTATCAACAGCATCATGGAGAAGAAGATTCTACGGCGAATTCTTCTAACGACGGTTCTTCTTATAGATGGAATCAATTAGATGTGGGAATAGTGATATTATCAGTCGTTGGCATCGTGTTAGAGGAGGTCGAATCTAAGATCATTCCCATTAATCCCACGATAATTCGCGTAATGCGAGTGTTACGGATAGCCCGTGTGTTGAAGCTCTTGAAAATGGCGAAGGGTATACGTGCTCTTTTGGACACGGTGATGCAGGCGTTACCGCAAGTTGGAAATCTAGGACTATTGTTTTTCTTGCTTTTCTTTATATTTGCCGCACTAGGAGTGGAACTTTTTGGCCGGCTAGGTAACTATCCATTCAATATGATTGAATTTGATTAACTATTACGCGAAAATAGCTTTTTGAATAAATTTAGAAAAATTTTTTGTTTTCTCTTTCGTAATAAAATAACTTTTAAAGTTTATTGTTCTGACTAATATTTAATTAACCTATCTTAAATATATCTAACAAAGATTGCAAGTTTTATGAATAGAATTAATTTTTTTATAAGAATTATTCGCGATAAATTAGATATATTTCTTTCTGTTTGTGTGTAATCATAAGAATTTAAATACCGATACAATTCTCTATCAAAAGATTTATAAAGAGACAGACTGATTGAAATCAAATAATACTAATTTTCCATCACAGAATGCAACGATGAAATGCCTTGCCAAGGTCTTGGTGAGCATGCGCATTTTAGTAATTTTGGCATGGCCTTCTTAACGCTTTTCCGGGTCGCCACCGGTGACAACTGGAATGGTATCATGAAAGACACATTGAGGGATGATTGCGACGATGCGGCAGATTGTGTCAAGAATTGTTGCGTGAGCACTATTATCGCGCCAATATTTTTCGTGATTTTTGTTTTAATGGCGCAATTTGTACTGGTGAATGTCGTCGTTGCTGTGCTGATGAAACATTTGGAAGAAAGTCACAAACAGGTGACGGTTTCGGAAAATTTTTTTAACAGATTTGTTCTTTATTTTGACTATAAAAGTTTGAAATATGTACAATGTTATAATTTCAGATGGAAGACGAGCTCGATATGGAAACACAATTGGAGAGAGAATTAGCCGCGGAGCAGGAAGAGCTTCTTGAGATGGAGGAGGAGGAGGATGAAGATGACATAGCGATGAATGGTAGAATAGATGACGACGATGAAGACGACGAAGACAAAGAGCGCGTATCTATGGTGGGGAACGTAAAAATACCTGCGAGGCCAGGATTGGCCAAAGTTCAGTCCTTACCTGCAAATTTTATTTATAATCCACCAAGAGAGAGAAACATCGATGGTAAGAACATTACCGATTATTGTAATTGATATGCTGGTTACTGGCGTATCGATTATTGCAATGTTCCTTTCTTTATTATCACGTCTTTCGTTATAAAGTTAATCGATTGTTTTCCAGACACCTCGATTTCCGTGTCCTTGGACGAGAAACGTCGTAGTTCGTATTACCGTTCGAGTTCAAGACCGTCCAAGTTTAAGTCGAAACGCCGGCAAACCTTCCATTCGAGCCATCACCAACGAAGGTCACTGTTGCCAATGCATTTTGAAGTCGCCGAAGTCTTCGAGAAGCCTGTGAGCAACCTAAGCGTGCCTCGAATTATTCCGCATCGTAGTTACGGCGTCGCTAGTCAAGATACCAGTCACGTACAACGTCAAAAGTTGCAGGTAAAGAATCACATATTCCGATAATATGAATTTATATACCTACATATTTCGTAAACAAAAGACCATATAACTCGTCTCAAAGAATATAATTAAAATTTCTCATTCACACACCTGATGATCATTAAGTGAATTTCTCAAAATTATGAATCAAAGTTATCTTCGAAAAATTATACAGTATTTATATATTAAAATTCTCTCGGCAAAAGATTCGATATATTACCATTATCCATTATAATTTTTAATAGAAATATTTGAAAAAAAAAAACTAACATTTAAAATTGAAGTGACACATTGATATAACTGCACACATCAATTTTACAGGTAACCACCGGCGAAACGCGTGAAAACAAATCTCTGCTGAGTGTAAGTAGGCCACCGACTAGCTCTTCCCTGGTCACTCCCGCCGGCTCGAGCAGCACTCTGAGCGTTCCGCCGAAATTGACCAGCGATCGTTACCTCATGCCGACCACCGAAATCTACCCGTCCAAGGCGACGATGAGCCGTCGGACATCCAGCGACACGCAATCACCGTCGCAGTCGCCGGACAGCGCGAGTGCGAGCGCGGGCGCCGGCAGCAGTAGCACACGGACCCTTAGCATCGCGAACGGCTACGCTGGCGGCAAGATTCGATCGGAGGAACCGAGGTCGAAGGCGACGGCGGCGATCCAGGACGACCTCGATGTGCAATCCGTCATCAACGAGAGGAGGCCGTCCAAGTTGAAGACAACGCACGACGTCACCGCCGCGTCCGCCACCGCAAGCATCGCCAGCGATCAGTATAGCGCGATTATCCGCGGTGAGGGTTACAGCCACATCTACGTTACCACCGAGGATAGATCCGACGAGGTCCCGTCGCCGTGCGGCAACGTGAGCGAGAGCACCGGCACCGGCAGCCTCAGTGCCGTCGCCAGCATCAGCGTCGCCGGCAGCATCAGTAGCGGTAGCGGCAACGGCAGTCGAAATGGGGGTAGCGGCAGCGGCAGTCGAAATGGGGGCATCGGCGAGGGTGGCGCTATCGGATCCGACGTTAGGATTTACGTGGACGACACGGACTCGGCGAGCAGCAGCAACGGGCAGCGGCGCGGCGGCAGATTGACGCGCGACGACGAGACCCTGGATGCCTCGACCAGCGTCTCCTCCGCTACGACGATGAGAGACGGTGGTGGCGATGACCGCACCGACGATAACAAGGAGACATCCGAGAAACCGTCCTCCGCCGGTGGACCGTTGGATCCTTCTTAATGCAGAGCGAACGAGTCGAAGTAGTCTCTAGATGTATGTACTGTGGCGGCGCGGGAGATTTCGCAGACGATACAACATGGAGCGGAAAATACCATGGTAGAGAGAGATCGCGTGGGAAGGATTTGAGAAAGGGCTCTAAGAAAGACTGTAGTGCATGACAATATAGTCGTAATATTCTAGTCACTTCGCCGCCGCGAACTTGCCAAAAAATAAAAAAACGAACCAGTCGAGTATTTAGATAAATTGTGTCCTAGGACAGCTGGAGAAAGTATGAGAACGAAACATACCCCGCGAATCGTGTAAATAAGATACGATTGCGCGAATGAGAGATGATGTTGTAATCAGGGGAATTTATCGACGCGCGCGCGCGCGTAGCGCAGAAAACGGGTACGCTAAATGTAACACATGTAAAGCGCATATAACGCGCAACTTGAAAACTTATGACAATCTCTTATTGCCAACGGAACTGATCTCGTGTTCCGTTTTTGAAGTGTCGTGGAAATCGATCTGTAGGATTTGTAGGAAGAAGAACGACGTAGATCGCGTCGATAAAAATTAGAGAAAGAATTTTAGTAGTTTATAGCTAGAAGAGATCTTTTTGTCGTGTCTACGACAAAACTGCAATTAATTGGACCACACTGTCTCGCCTTTCCTTATTCTCTAACTCTTCTCGAATTCTCGCGCGGATAGGCAATTGGAAATCAAAGATATCTACAATTGATCGATATAAATTATATCTTTGTCATTTGAATGGTTAATATGATTAATTAATTAAATTTTGCATGACCATCATAATCAGAGATTTTGACGAGAATAATAAAATTTATGTAAATCTAGCTTTATTTCTCCATATATAATATATAGACCGTTTGATCTTTATGAAATAATTTCTTTTGGCTAGAATTTTAGAAGTTTGATCGATCAATTGTGGGAATTATTGATAATCGGCGTTCGAAACTCGCGATTTATCTTTATTTCGTTGAATTTACTCTTTTCGACTAGAGCATTCTTCTCGTTGACATCTGTGATATACTTTAATCGTAGTGTATTTCCTAATGGTAACGGCAAATATCAGTACGAAACCGTAACATCAGCAGCAACAACAGCAGTAATAACAACAACAACAACAACAACAACAACAACAACAACAACAACAACAACAACAACAACAACAACAACAACAACAACAACAACAACAACAACAACAACAACAACAACAACAACAACAACAACAACAACAACAACAACAACAACAACAACAACAACAACAACAACAACAACAACAACAACAACAACAACAACAACAACAACAACAACAACAACAACAACAACAACAACAACAACAACAACAACAACAACAACAACAACAACAACAACAACAACAACAACAACAACAACAACAACAACAACAACAACAACAACAACAACAACAACAACAACAACAACAACAACAACAACAACAACAACAACAACAACAACAACAACAACAACAACAACAACAACAACAACAACAACAACAACAACAACAACAACAACAACAACAACAACAACAACAACAACAACAACAACAACAACAACAACAACAACAACAACAACAACAACAACAACAACAACAACAACAACAACAACAACAACAACAACAACAACAACAACAACAACAACAACAACAACAACAGTGACAGCAAAAATTTAGGAACGTAGCTAACTTTTTAATAAAACGAAAATCAATGCTGTGTGGCTTTCGCGGGGAATTAAACTATAGAGAGACAAAGCAGAGATAAATAGAAACTCTATACTGTACATACATATACATCTACGAATATTCTATACTCTACACTTGGTGTGGTTTATTTTGATACTACCGCGTGCGGTAATATATTTAACAATTGTCGAAGTAAAAATCTAACAAGAAAAAAAAAGTAAAAGTAAACAACTCTATGCCTTTTACGAACGTTGACGAACCTTCGTGCGGTGGTGGTGCCCGCGTTTTCTCAGCTGCGAAATGGTGACCGACGAGTCCTGCACCCTTCGTCGGAGGTATAGTCGTTAAAATCACACGTTAACGCGCGCCCGGCGCGTCGCGTTGTTTCGAAGAAAAAAAAAATCAAGTAGTAATTGTTGACCGATCGATCGTTTGATCGTGATATTGTGTTTCGTTAAAGCCTAACAAAATCTTGAGTCGAGCGATGCGTCGAGTTTAAGTGCAATTTTTTCATACGTTGAAAGAACGTTACATTAACGCGTGATGATTTCACGGAGAGTTGCGCTTAACACTAGAACGGCTGAGAATTTTTCTAATTAGAAGAATTATTTCTTACAATGAATATAATGCGGAGAAAAATTATACTGTACGTAAGTAATAAATTAGCTCCATTATATCTCCTCCATTATTGTTTATATTGTCTATATTTTGCGAATAACACTATATTTCTATAGTTAATTATTTCTAGAGGTGGTGGTTTTCACACATCAACGTATTCAAATATCGTTATTTAATTAAATATTAAAACATATAATTCATAGAGAACTTTATATGAAATACTATTTTACTATTATATGACAGAAGAATAAGAAAATTGAGAAAATTGAAAATTTTACAAATAAAATTATAAATACTTTATATCTTTTTATTAAGAAAAGTATTTAGAGAGAGATTTAAATAATTGTCTTGGTCGTTCTAGTGATAAACCTCGGCTGGAGATGACGCAGCAAGTGCTAGTAGCAAGTTTAAAGAAAAGCAACGAGCCGCTCGAAATTGCTACGTCGGATCATGTTAGACGTTTTTCAGGGAAGTATGTAGAGAGATAATTACGTATTCGTGTGTGTTTACGTACATGTACGCGCATCTCTTTGGCACCACGACCAGCTCTCGATAGCTCGATAGCGTTAGACGACTGATCTCCGAATTATAGTTATTCTAGACACGCGCCGATCGCGCGAATTCGCCGATTACAGCTGCACACGTATTGATCGTCCGGCAATCATATGCTGTAAAAAAAAAAAAAGTCGCAAAAAGACAGAAACTCATCGGTTCAAAAAAACAAACCAAAAAAAAAAAAAAAAAAAAAAAAC
>NW_021848390.1:153490-171212 GCF_003651465.1 Formica exsecta
TCCTCGATGTGCAATCCGTCATCAACGAGAGGAGGCCGTCCAAGTTGAAGACAACGCACGACGTCACCGCCGCGTCCGCCACCGCAAGCATCGCCAGCGATCAGTATAGCGCGATTATCCGCGGTGAGGGTTACAGCCACATCTACGTTACCACCGAGGATAGATCCGACGAGGTCCCGTCGCCGTGCGGCAACGTGAGCGAGAGCACCGGCACCGGCAGCCTCAGTGCCGTCGCCAGCATCAGCGTCGCCGGCAGCATCAGTAGCGGTAGCGGCAACGGCAGTCGAAATGGGGGTAGCGGCAGCGGCAGTCGAAATGGGGGTAGCGGCAGCGGCAGTCGAAATGGGGGTAGCGGCAGCGGCAGTCGAAATGGGGGTAGCGGCAGCGGCAGTCGAAATGGGGGTAGCGGCAGCGGCAGTCGAAATGGGGGTAGCGGCAGCGGCAGTCGAAATGGGGGTAGCGGCAGCGGCAGTCGAAATGGGGGTAGCGGCAGCGGCAGTCGAAATGGGGGTAGCGGCAGCGGCAGTCGAAATGGGGGTAGCGGCAGCGGCAGTCGAAATGGGGGTAGCGGCAGCGGCAGTCGAAATGGGGGTAGCGGCAGCGGCAGTCGAAATGGGGGTAGCGGCAGCGGCAGTCGAAATGGGGGTAGCGGCAGCGGCAGTCGAAATGGGGGTAGCGGCAGCGGCAGTCGAAATGGGGGTAGCGGCAGCGGCAGTCGAAATGGGGGTAGCGGCAGCGGCAGTCGAAATGGGGGTAGCGGCAGCGGCAGTCGAAATGGGGGTAGCGGCAGCGGCAGTCGAAATGGGGGTAGCGGCAGCGGCAGTCGAAATGGGGGTAGCGGCAGCGGCAGTCGAAATGGGGGTAGCGGCAGCGGCAGTCGAAATGGGGGTAGCGGCAGCGGCAGTCGAAATGGGGGTAGCGGCAGCGGCAGTCGAAATGGGGGTAGCGGCAGCGGCAGTCGAAATGGGGGTAGCGGCAGCGGCAGTCGAAATGGGGGTAGCGGCAGCGGCAGTCGAAATGGGGGTAGCGGCAGCGGCAGTCGAAATGGGGGTAGCGGCAGCGGCAGTCGAAATGGGGGTAGCGGCAGCGGCAGTCGAAATGGGGGTAGCGGCAGCGGCAGTCGAAATGGGGGTAGCGGCAGCGGCAGTCGAAATGGGGGTAGCGGCAGCGGCAGTCGAAATGGGGGTAGCGGCAGCGGCAGCGGTGGAGTGCACATCGGCGAGGGTGGCGCTATCGGATCCGACGTTAGGATTTACGTGGACGACACGGACTCGGCGAGCAGCAGCAACGGGCAGCGGCGCGGCGGCAGATTGACGCGCGACGACGAGACCCTGGATGCCTCGACCAGCGTCTCCTCCGCTACGACGATGAGAGACGGTGGTGGCGATGACCGCACCGACGATAACAAGGAGACATCCGAGAAACCGTCCTCCGCCGGTGGACCGTTGGATCCTTCTTAATGCAGAGCGAACGAGTCGAAGTAGTCTCTAGATGTATGTACTGTGGCGGCGCGGGAGATTTCGCAGACGATACAACATGGAGCGGAAAATACCATGGTAGAGAGAGATCGCGTGGGAAGGATTTGAGAAAGGGCTCTAAGAAAGACTGTAGTGCATGACAATATAGTCGTAATATTCTAGTCACTTCGCCGCCGCGAACTTGCCAAAAAATAAAAAAACGAACCAGTCGAGTATTTAGATAAATTGTGTCCTAGGACAGCTGGAGAAAGTATGAGAACGAAACATACCCCGCGAATCGTGTAAATAAGATACGATTGCGCGAATGAGAGATGATGTTGTAATCAGGGGAATTTATCGACGCGCGCGCGCGCGTAGCGCAGAAAACGGGTACGCTAAATGTAACACATGTAAAGCGCATATAACGCGCAACTTGAAAACTTATGACAATCTCTTATTGCCAACGGAACTGATCTCGTGTTCCGTTTTTGAAGTGTCGTGGAAATCGATCTGTAGGATTTGTAGGAAGAAGAACGACGTAGATCGCGTCGATAAAAATTAGAGAAAGAATTTTAGTAGTTTATAGCTAGAAGAGATCTTTTTGTCGTGTCTACGACAAAACTGCAATTAATTGGACCACACTGTCTCGCCTTTCCTTATTCTCTAACTCTTCTCGAATTCTCGCGCGGATAGGCAATTGGAAATCAAAGATATCTACAATTGATCGATATAAATTATATCTTTGTCATTTGAATGGTTAATATGATTAATTAATTAAATTTTGCATGACCATCATAATCAGAGATTTTGACGAGAATAATAAAATTTATGTAAATCTAGCTTTATTTCTCCATATATAATATATAGACCGTTTGATCTTTATGAAATAATTTCTTTTGGCTAGAATTTTAGAAGTTTGATCGATCAATTGTGGGAATTATTGATAATCGGCGTTCGAAACTCGCGATTTATCTTTATTTCGTTGAATTTACTCTTTTCGACTAGAGCATTCTTCTCGTTGACATCTGTGATATACTTTAATCGTAGTGTATTTCCTAATGGTAACGGCAAATATCAGTACGAAACCGTAACATCAGCAGCAACAACAGCAGTAATAACAACAACAACAACAACAACAACAACAACAACAACAACAACAACAACAACAACAACAACAACAACAACAACAACAACAACAACAACAACAACAACAACAACAACAACAACAACAACAACAACAACAACAACAACAACAACAACAACAACAACAACAACAACAACAACAACAACAACAACAACAACAACAACAACAACAACAACAACAACAACAACAACAACAACAACAACAACAACAACAACAACAACAACAACAACAACAACAACAACAACAACAACAACAACAACAACAACAACAACAACAACAACAACAACAACAGTGACAGCAAAAATTTAGGAACGTAGCTAACTTTTTAATAAAACGAAAATCAATGCTGTGTGGCTTTCGCGGGGAATTAAACTATAGAGAGACAAAGCAGAGATAAATAGAAACTCTATACTGTACATACATATACATCTACGAATATTCTATACTCTACACTTGGTGTGGTTTATTTTGATACTACCGCGTGCGGTAATATATTTAACAATTGTCGAAGTAAAAATCTAACAAGAAAAAAAAAGTAAAAGTAAACAACTCTATGCCTTTTACGAACGTTGACGAACCTTCGTGCGGTGGTGGTGCCCGCGTTTTCTCAGCTGCGAAATGGTGACCGACGAGTCCTGCACCCTTCGTCGGAGGTATAGTCGTTAAAATCACACGTTAACGCGCGCCCGGCGCGTCGCGTTGTTTCGAAGAAAAAAAAAATCAAGTAGTAATTGTTGACCGATCGATCGTTTGATCGTGATATTGTGTTTCGTTAAAGCCTAACAAAATCTTGAGTCGAGCGATGCGTCGAGTTTAAGTGCAATTTTTTCATACGTTGAAAGAACGTTACATTAACGCGTGATGATTTCACGGAGAGTTGCGCTTAACACTAGAACGGCTGAGAATTTTTCTAATTAGAAGAATTATTTCTTACAATGAATATAATGCGGAGAAAAATTATACTGTACGTAAGTAATAAATTAGCTCCATTATATCTCCTCCATTATTGTTTATATTGTCTATATTTTGCGAATAACACTATATTTCTATAGTTAATTATTTCTAGAGGTGGTGGTTTTCACACATCAACGTATTCAAATATCGTTATTTAATTAAATATTAAAACATATAATTCATAGAGAACTTTATATGAAATACTATTTTACTATTATATGACAGAAGAATAAGAAAATTGAGAAAATTGAAAATTTTACAAATAAAATTATAAATACTTTATATCTTTTTATTAAGAAAAGTATTTAGAGAGAGATTTAAATAATTGTCTTGGTCGTTCTAGTGATAAACCTCGGCTGGAGATGACGCAGCAAGTGCTAGTAGCAAGTTTAAAGAAAAGCAACGAGCCGCTCGAAATTGCTACGTCGGATCATGTTAGACGTTTTTCAGGGAAGTATGTAGAGAGATAATTACGTATTCGTGTGTGTTTACGTACATGTACGCGCATCTCTTTGGCACCACGACCAGCTCTCGATAGCTCGATAGCGTTAGACGACTGATCTCCGAATTATAGTTATTCTAGACACGCGCCGATCGCGCGAATTCGCCGATTACAGCTGCACACGTATTGATCGTCCGGCAATCATATGCTGTAAAAAAAAAAAAAGTCGCAAAAAGACAGAAACTCATCGGTTCAAAAAAACAAACCAAAAAAAAAAAAAAAAAAAAAAAACCCCCGGGTTAAAAAAAAAAAAAAAAAAAAAAAAAAAAAAAAAAAAACAACGGAGAAAAGTAAAAATCATTAGTCATACAATCCTACATACGTGTGCACGCGTTAATTGAGAGAAATATCGTATATCGAAACTCGCAGCGTGTGTGCCTCTCGAGTCTGTTCTTCGCCCGTAGCTAAGAAGGCAGTGCGCGTAATCGTTGAATTAGAAGGGAAGAGAAACTAAGCTATAACTAAACAGAATAAAGAAGCAAAAACCAAAAACACCGGACCGTCGCCGGTTCCAGATATATAACATACTATTTTAATTACGGTATAATGATGTAATAACGGTCGGTGTCCACATAGCGCCGCCGGGAGAGCGTCCTTCTTGTCTGCCTGATGTTCTGCGTGTATGCGCCCGACATGGTTGGTGAAATGTGAAATTTTCACGTTTTGCTTCGTCACGCGAAGCCGGGAGGGTATGACAGAATATGGGATACGTGTGTGTGACGGAGAACGTGTGAGGAGAGATTCGAAATAACGGAGTCAGAGGAGAACTAAATATGTACAAATGTAATAAATCGAGCGACGATTACGTTGAGATGATCCGTTCTTTTTATTGAACAATCACCCATAAGTCCTGATTTACATCCAGCGCTTGATCAATATTACATTATCGCTATATCGGATTCTTTGATATCAAACGGCATCGTATAGTACATCTATATTCATTCCACAGAAATCTTGTATAAATTACTTTGATAAAAAATCCGTTGTAAATTATATTTTGCATAAGGAGGAACTGAACAGATCAGCTACGCCAAAAGTTAATAAATCTAATACATTTCGAGATTCATGAATTTGACGTTGCGCATACACAAAGCACTTTTAACCTTTTAAAATATAAAATAAATAATTAATTTGTGAGTTAAAATAAAGATTTAGCCTTGTAGAATTTAATTTCAAAATCATAAATATGATTTTATGTCGAATTAATTTTTTTATAGTAACTGTACCACGAAAATTTTATATTAACTGTATACAAAAATTCCTGAAAATAAAAATTTTAATTCTACAGAACAAATCTTTACTTTAACTTACAAATTAAATATTAATTTTTTATTTTAGAAGACTAAAAGTGCTTTGTATGCGCGCAATGTCAAATTCATGAATCTTAAAATGTATTAGATTTATTAACTTTTGCCGTAGTTGATCCGTCCGATTCATCTTTAAAATATATTTTTCGTTAAATTATATTTTATGGGTTTGCCATAATTTTGAAACATTTTAATTTTCGAATACCTGTTGTGTTTTTTCGGATTCATACTCATATTCGATTAAGCGTACCATGCACTCGTATTCTATAAATACACGTGTACTCTGGATTACCACTGTTGGAATGGACTTTCAACTCGATTATCTCGTATGCTTCTTTCGATCGATTCTATAATTTTAATTTTATATAATTAAAAATGAAAAACCGCCAGTATTAAAATCTTTTATGACAAATGTTAATTAAAAGTAGTAGTATCCAATATTCTACCTGGATCTCAAAGTATTGCAACGGTGAATCAGTATTGTCATACGTAAATGTGCCAAATGAGAAAGGCTTCTCATCCTCAAGATCTGTCAAACCCTAAAAGGACATGTACGCATAATAATTAATATACAGCTGTTCACAGTAATGAATATATACATAAACAGAATATATGTATATTGCAATATACAAGTATGTGGTACGTTATAATATAATATAGTTATATTAAAGTATACACGGACTATATGTGTGATATTGCTGTAAAATCGGTTTACCCAAATAGAAAAATCTCTAGGAGCTGTGGCGGTTTCCCCAGTTGGGGATATCAACGAGGAAATATGTTCGAGGCTGATTCCGGACACGTGCACCTGGCCGAGTAGTCGGATCACCACGCTGCCGCGGCTACCCTTGAAGGCCCAGCATTCGCCCGGCAAAACGCCGGTCTGGTGAATACTTTCGGGTCAGAACGATAATGAAATTAGATATATTCAGGTAACCTGTATCACGGCTCGGGGTGTGTTTTGCTGCTGACAAAGCGGTATGCCGAACAGATTGAGCACAGGTGCGCCGGTCGAATAGGGTTCGGTGTTTCGTGTCGAAAGGATCGTACCACCTATGTAAAAATGCGTGCGATATGTTTGCCAGTTTTTCATTAATACAATATTAGTTTTTAAACAAAGTAATAATTTTATAATTATTAATTGCAGAAATGCTTATTGCACATATAATTTTCTTTGTAATATATTTGGAATTAAATAATAGCGCGCCACTCTAAGAAAAGTCATATGTTTAAAAAGAAATTGATTGTTATTGTAAAAAAGTATGTTATTTTTCTACGCTAAAGAGCTGAAAAAAAAAGAAGTTTAAAGGCCACTTTTTATTCACTTTTTACGCGCAAGATTATTAACAGGTCATAAGATCGCCCTTTTAATTAATGCATTAGCTATAGAAAAAGCTAAATAAAAATAGAGTGTTGAATAAAACCTGAACTTTCAAGAGCATAATCCGTTCTTCCAGTTTTATCGGCATCGTACGTCTTTAATTCGTTTCTTACCATATCCTTGACGGTTTCCGGTGATAGAGCTTTCAGCAAGTTCTTCGTATGCAGATTCATTTCTGTCGCAATATGTACTAGCGATAAACGTTAATAACTGACAAAAGACAGATGGTATAAGTAATATAATTTTGTCGAATGGAAAGATAAAAATAAAAATATAACCCAAATAGTCATATGCGCGTGAATGATAGAAAAAGACTTTTACTTTGTCATAAACTAAAATCTGTCGGCATGGAAATAAGCTGTGCAATATGTCGCTCTACTTATTTAATCGATATCTTTGACGTCAAAGAAATGCCACTGCACCGGGCGCAATATCCGGTCAACATTTACACATCGCACCTTTCTTACCCTCGGACACTTCGTTCCTCAGATTAAGAATAGCTTCTGACATTTTCGGAATCACGTTGCCCACTTCCTTCAATTTGCTTTTCAATTCGTCGCGCATCTCCATTACATTTTTCACTTCCAGCTAATGCAATTTTTACAGAATCAGCAGAGCATTTATTATATCGTATAATAATCAAAGTAAAAAAAAAAGTTATGCTAAGAAAAAATCGTTTGCACATAAAATCGTTTTTATTAGCAAACAATTACCGAGAGAGTTCCCAAATGAGCTCTCAGGTTTCTTAAGTCTGCCTTGATTGTCTTGAATGACGCACTAGCGGAATATTTATCGCAAAGATGGGATACGGACATTGCTAAAAATTGAGAGAAGCTCTTTCAAAATTCGCTTTTTTAATTAAAATTTAATAACATTCATTATGTATAGAGAAGATTATGCATAAAAGTAAAGATTACTGATACTTTTTTAGCAAGTTAAGTAATTGGATCAATCTCTAACATACCGAGCATCGACGTGATAACGCAGAAAACGAAGGGTTTGATTAGTTTCGTGTACCATGCGGATCGTTGATTGCAGCTAGCCGAAATACCCGGACAATTTCCTGCGTTAACGCAACAGAAGGTATTTCGCGCACTCATTAGCGTCCTTTCATTATGCACTTGTGTCTAAAGCGCTTTCAAAATATAAACAAGAAGAAATGTCAAAAAGAATCGATAAAGATTAATTTATCCAGATTTTGCCGATACTTTTTATGAGCGATGTGATCGCACGTGTTTCGCTAAAAGTATATGTCAAAGTTTGAACCAATATGACGACTACTACATAATCGATATATTGTAAAAAAATGAAAGGCAATTCTCAAAATAGATTACTATATATAACGTGGAAAAAAAATAAAGAAAAGAAAAAAATACATATAAAGAGCAAAAATGCAGAATATAAAGTGCTAGTGACAAAATAATAAAATCAAGAATGTCGAATAAAACGGCAAAAAGAGCCAAGCGCGGTATTAAGGGCGCATAAATGTTTATTAAAGAATTACAAAATAATAATTTTAGATGGAAGAGAAAAATTCCATTCCATTTTGATGTAATGTTCAAATATATTGTCGTACACTATTCTTCTGTTACTTGCGGATATACAGGATATATATACAGGATGAATATGCAGACATTATTAAATGTATGTACATGATTACGAGTAAATAGCTTATACAAACGATCGTGCAACAACAAGAGATGCGATCCAGTTCCTTTGTCTATACATATTTTTCTAGACGAAAGAAACATTCATCTTGTATGAATCAATTGCCTATCGAAAAGCTTAGCATATATATTTTTGTAAATAAAATCTGTCGCCTTTATAAATCATAAATTTCAAGACACGATGTCCATTTGTGTGTGTGTGCTTTTAAATTTCTTTCATCTTTAAAATTTTAATATGGGAATTCTGTTTATATATAATATTCTTTAATACGTGTAATATATATATACAGCATAATATTAATAAAATGAAAATAAAAATAAAACAACCATAAAATTATATCTCTGGGTACAAATATAGACTGTTTGCATTGTTAATCTTATCTTTGTATCGATCTTTATTATTAACTGAAATATTTTTTTTTGGATCAAATGAAACGCACATAAAATGTTATTGACGGATCCATGGAACATAAATGTGTTGCTTGTTGTTAAAATTATTTTATATTATAATGTAATATCGGACGATTACAAACTGAGGTTATTGTATATTTTTCAGGGCGGAATGTATACGCACATTAAGTCGACTTTCAAAGTCGTAATCTCTATACTGAGTTTGTGCCTTCAATAGAAAACTTTTGCCTTCGTTGGGATTCTGAAATATGACAAATATAAAAGTTACTGTAAAAATAACAAAAACAGACAAATTTACAATTATGTAAAAAAAAAATTCGACACAGATAGCAAATGTATATATTCAGCATACTTACGTTATTGTTGCAAAGATTACTTCCCAGTTCGTAAAGAGCAAATGCACTAACATGCTGATCGTACTCGTCCTTGGACGGATATCTACGTTTCAAACAGTATCGATAACTTTTAATAGCCGCTTCAGTATCTCCCAAATAGAAAGACGCTGCACCTTCCAAAAGAGCAGCCAGACCCACCATCGGTTCCTCTGAATGGTTTTTCTTACATTCTGATAATAGAGTTAGATAATATCGGTGAGATGTAAAGAAATTTTGTAGTACAAATGATTAAAAATACATCAAATTAAAAAATATTCAAATAACATTTCAATTATTTAGCGGTTTTTTTTTATTTTTATGTTACTTGAAATTAAGTTACTTGACCGAATTTAAGTTATTTGACCGAAAATCAATCGATTATTACCCCATAATATTCTACGCAGCGATTCAGTGGAACAGGACGGCATGGCATTCCATAAGTACAATAATTCATATACCAGCAATCTATAATACAGAAGTGTATAAGGACGCCCGGTGTCCTTGTCAATGAGTTTCGGCACTCTGCGTAAAATGAAAGCGCCGAGTTGCGTCTCCTTGTTCATCTCGTGGAACCAGTGAAGTATTTTGTCGTAAGTTATTAGCAGATCGTCAAATTTGCCGTTTGCTCCACAACAGACTGCAAAGATAATATAATAAAGAAATTCGAGCTTATTTGAACGCTAGAATGGCGTTGAAATTACCCATAGCTAGGTACGCGTAGAAGCTCTTGGACCATCTAGACTGATGTTGCAATTGCAATAAGGATCGATACGCTTCCTCGTAGCTCAAACATATCAGATGACACCAAGCCACTTCGTGCAAACATAATAATTTGATTTCACGTTGGGTCGAAGTCTCCACAGCTTTGCCGTACGCTTCGAGCGCTGCATTGACATTTGACTACGAGACAACACATCATTAGAGTAAAAAAACATTACTTTTTTATATCTAATAAATAAGAAATCTTAAGACTCTGTATCTGTATGCTTAATAATTAATTGGTTAATTTATTAGTACCTCTAGACGTTCCACTCTACCAGCGAAGAAAAGAAAGAGTGCAGAGCTATGAAATTCGGAATGGCATTCAGCTATCAGCTGTTTTGCTACCGCGACGCCCGCTTTCACATTGGAACCGTCAAGTGCGAAAAACGGACGTACGATTGTGTGATACCAAAGAAGAGATAATCTAACAATAAATTAAAATTGCAATATATTGTCGATCGATCGATTAGCCACATATTGTATATAGTATATAAAATATTTTTCAAAATATAATATATAAACACAACAATGGAAACATTTATTTATGTGTAATATATTATACAATCAATCAAATAAAAAATAAAGATTTGGCATGAGAAAACAGCAGCGATAAATATTATGCTCGTAAAAAATATCTTTTACAAGTTTCCAATTCTTTTACATTGCTATGCAAAAAAATTATATATTTAGAGATATTTTATATTCACGATAAACTTACGTAGCGAGCGGTGCGCGCATATCCTCGCTGACTCGTGCGTACATAAGGGCGGCAAGACCAGCCTGTCTATCACCCTCGAAGCCCAAGAAATGGATCACCTTCAGCAGGGAGGGCGGCAAAAGACTCACGCATAGCTGGTATATACCGTAACCGAAACTCGCGGCCGACATTAAACGTGTCACTTCCGTAGGTTCCACGAAGCTGCGAAATATATTCCACTTCAATTACATTTTTAATGCTGAGATTCGCGTGAATTTAAACGTGCGAACAAAGGAACGAAGCAAGGTGATCCAAGCTAGTTGCACAATCTTTTGCGAAGCATGTGTGCGAAGCAAGTGTGTGAGTTTACCGGCGCGAGTTTATACGGATTGTTGATATCGAGTAAACGGATTACACGCGGAATATAAGATGCCGATACGCAATCGACGGCGGAATCTTTCTCTCGGAGAGGATAGTGGACAAAGGGCAAAAAGAAACGAGAAGTTTTGTAAGAAGAAACAACAATTACGGTGTCTGTTGTTCGGACGTGATGCCAGTGAGCGAGAAGAACATTGATAGAGAGCTTCGCAGACCTGATGGCGACGATACGGGTGTCACGTTGTTCACGTAACCGTTGCAGGAGGGTATCGACCATTCCGAGGATTCTGGGCTTTGCGGACTCTGGAAAGAGGATCCGTTGCTTGTGGGAATGCCGCAGTACGGACTGAGTCCTACGAAAAGTAGCGAAATTATCAAAAGTGTCTGACAAAATTTGTGTTTTATAATGTATATTCCTTATAAAAAGCACAATTAAGTTGTCAAATACATATAACAAAGAAAAAAAAAAAAATCGATACAAGAAGAAAATTTATTGAGCAATTACGATTAAATTAATCGGATCTTAATTATTAAAATTGTACGTATTGCAAACTTTGAATTATGATTAATTTATTTATTCGCAATAATACTGCGCTTAATAACAAGTAATAGATTAAAATTTTATTAAGATTAATCGCAAAATACTTCTGCTAAACTCTTACGATTGAAAATTTAAAATTCTAATTTTCTAAATCTTTCCTCGTATTACGAATCATAAATGATGACGCACCCGTCGGATTTGTACCGAAGGTGCGCCGATATAGCTGCGAAATCTGATTATACGCATGCTGATAAACTCGCCAAGCTTTACGAAGCATCCAACCACCGCGTACATATCCGGTTAATTCTTGTTGAAGAAGCGTTAATATGGCCGAACAAACTTGCGAATCTGCTAGAATGATTTGGCGCTCCAACTTATTTACATAATCCTTCTGAAATTAGTTTTGTAATTATTTCTTTATGATTGAATCTTGTTTTTCAATAGTCTTGATATATGTTATAAAAAATATCTCTTTTTTTATATTAATTTTTATTTTTATTAGCACAATTAAATATAATGAGTCTCTGTGTTTCTATGAAAATTCAAACTAATTATAAATGAAACTATATTAATATCCCGTTGAATAAACATTTACGCCGGTCTCTTCTGCTCGAAACACTTTACTTTTCACGGACTTTAGCCACCCAATATCGCCCGCACATTCCCGTTCCATATCCTTAAGTAATAACATGGCTTGTTGAAGCTTATCATCTTCGAAAGTCATCAGGGCATTCTGCAAGATTCATTAAATTACATTAAAAATTATCAGACATTAAAATATTCAAGCCCACATATTGTATCTCTTATATTGTATCTCCAAGCCTATTTGTTTCTTCCCGTTGTTTCATTATATCGTAACGGAGAATTGAGATAATCTTTATTTAATCTGCATATTAAAAATTAGTATTGATCTTTTATTTCCCGATCCATATGTTTTTGCGTTTATTAATAGAATCGATTAGGTAACAACATTCTTTCCCGGCCTTGAGTTGTCAAGTATACGTCGTCGGAGCGTATTGTGGAATCGATATGCCTCATCACGCGATTACATACCATGAAGAGGACAAAGCAGCGGCCGGCTTTGACATGGAAGCTATGAGGATGTTCGGTAAACAGAGCCTCAGCCTCCTCGATTTTGTTGTTCAACAGCAGGGAGATACCGGTTCTAGCGACGTTCCAATCCTTCATCGAGTCTTTCCCCGTTGCCATTATGTTCAAAATGATTTTAGGATGATATTTAGACGAATAAAAATCTTTTGCGAACTTGTCGACCACGTGTTCGTCAAGTAGACAGCATCTTTCCACTATGCGGGACTTGTCAGTCGAAATTTGACTCAAGATCACTTATTTTTTTTCGCGAGCACGCTAAATAATCGTTGATTTATTCCAAACTTGTTTGTTCCGAGAAACAAATTCGATAGTTACGGAAAAATATAGTTCATGGAATATAATCATTTACGTCACGAGAGTGTCAATCGCCTTGCGATCGCGCTATCGTCAGTATTAGAAATGATACGAAGCATTCTTACGGATGCTGCATTTTCTTCTTGCAGAGATTGTAGAGTAGGAAAAACTGTTTTTAATGCGTTTTTCATATTTAAGGATTGCAATATTCCTTCCTAGTAACATTAAATATTAATGTTGTATAAAATAGCAAGTTTTTTTTTTTTGGTTTTGTTTTGTTTTGTTTGATCTGAAGCATTAAATTAAGTGAATAGAAGACAAAATTATATTCATTTTATGTAACAAAATATTCATACAGATAAATTCATGCTTGATGTGATTAAAGAATTCAATCCACTTGTGCATTTGTTATGTAACTTTCTGTCATCGTATATAATCCTTCGCAATCTCTATTAATGCATTTTTACCTCCTTTATCAATCTTTCTTTTTTATAACACATACGATGCAATGAATAGCTGAAATCCTTTGTTGAGTATTCTTATTCCTTGAGATTTTCGGAGCAAAAACAATTTTCACTCTCACCTAAATGCAAAAGTGTAAATACAGATTGCAGAAAGAACCACCCTTTAAATGGGATGTAAAATTTTAACCGCTTTCGTTTCTCATGACAATTCGATAGTTACCGGATATTGTATAATATACTCCTCGAAAAAGAGATTGCGAGCAAGTGTTGTACAACTTCGCGCGAACGGTAGTACATGCAACACGCTTGAGCCACGAACTGTATCTCCGCAATGCATCGGGTTGACTAAACCCTCGAAGAAACGCAGTGCTGCTGCCACCACCTTCTGTCTAGATATATATATGTATTATTGATTTTCGCATAGTATTGTGACCCTGAACGCGCGCGAAACGAGAAAACACAAAAGGAAGGAAATTTGACATACGATTACATAAAGTTAAAAAAACATGAAGACAAATGTGTAAAGGAATGTGTAGAAAATTAGTATCCTTTTATAGGATTCTTCTATACTGCTTCAGACATTTGGAAACGTTTGCTTGATTTATCCGATATTTTTTTATAATAAGAAAAGTATTATAGTTTAGCACAACAATTAAGAATAATATATAATATACACACAAAATGAAATATATATCGTATATTTTTATAACGTGTTTTTTAACATAATCGCAAACTTACGTATAAAACGAAATAAAAGTACTGATTTAAAGTACATTGATTAGTATATACATGCATATTTACAATTATCACTCCAGTGTACATATTCTTATATAATTGCTATTTTTGATCTATGTTAATGAGAATAAAATTTGTACCCTGGCGTTTTGAATGTAGCAATATTGATCATTCAAAGAAATGATCTTAGTTTTTATTTATACTGATTAAATTTGCTGCAATTCTAGTTGTATGATACAAATTTAAAGTTGCACATTCTCTGTACATCTATTTACAATTTTATTAAACAATTAATGACTATTCCTAAATGGAATGTCATATAAATTCTAGTCCTTCGAATTTTTTGTCCATCACTTTGCTCTCCGGCATTATTATTGTTCCTTCTATTGTGAAGGCCATGATGTATGTAGCAGTATGACCTTGATACTCCTCAGTCTTCAATGCTACTATAATAGAGTCCTGTGAACCAGGAAGGAACTTGAAACTGGAGAAACCTCTGATTGGAATTAGATCTCCAACATGAATGACCTACAATAAATTTCAAAACTGTTGCTACAATCTATCAAGATATCAAAATACATCTGATGTAATCAATTATTAAAAACGCACTTTAATATCAATAAAGTTTTCATCTGCGGTCAGCATGATATTACAGCTCATTGTCTCATCTCTTGACTCATTGTAACGTTCATGGGAACATCTTCTGGGCAAGAAGAACCAGCTCTTATGTATATCGCTCCAAGCTCCAGATTCATGTATCATATAACCTATGCAAAATATATATATAATGAATTAATTCACGCAGTCATAAACTACAAGTATTCTCATACCTGGATATTCGATGTTAATCGCTTGCCTTAATCGTTTGTAGTAGGAAATCCAATTGACAGAATGTGTCTCGCCGCGTGGTGATACTACTTTTATCCATAATGGATTGTTATGCTCAAATTCACCGAATGGCGTGGTCCATTCTTTTCCCATACTGCCAACATATAATTGTTCATCTTTGATGGTTGCCCATTCGGACTTAAACCCTAAAAATAGATGAAACAAATGTCTTGCATGCTACAGAAATGACAATAATATTAATTACTTGCTACATAACTTATATACCTTTGATGTTTTTACCATTGCCATCCATCAAGATAACCCACGGATAAACTTGATCACCTTCAATAAAGTATATCATTCCTGTACGATCATCAAAGGACAATAGACGACCGTCAAACGTCACCAATTCCGACAATTCCATTCCGCGTCCTTTCATAGATAGCGACGAGGATAATATGACAGTTCTATCATCCCAGATAACAGAGAGAAAATTAGTAGTAGGATTCCAATACAAACTGCCAGTCTTCATAAGACTATGCCACGTGTCTCTCTTGTCTGCGAGTTTGGAATCGTGATCTAGGTCGCTCACAATCGCTATCCTGTAAGTCATACCCTTGGAAGTCCTGATGGGCGTTGAGGTGGGATACGTTCTATTATACTTGTAATAACGACACTGGGTCAGGATTTGGTTTGGCGGCGAGCCCACGACGCTGCTCAGCAGTGGATATGCCAACAAAAAGACTGGCACGCTCAGGATGAGGAGAATCAGCGCCAAAAATTGGCTTTGAATGCGGAAGGTGCTGTTAGCCACTCGGTAGACGTGTGGTGCGCGCAACGCCTGTCGCCAATCGCGTAGATATGACATGGTCTGCTTGCTGCCGTTCCTCATCCGTCTCCGTATGTCCGTATGTTGAGAGCGGTCGGATTCGCGCGTAAACTCCACGTCAACTTCGAGGCATGACAATACTTGACAACGTTGTCCTAACCTAATATGTGATTTCCGTGAGGCGGTAAGAGCAGCTGAGAGCAGCGCCTCGCGATTCGCGATACGCAATCAACCATGCACGATGCACGATCATATGACTGGTTCTGGTTGCCATGAATAGGGAGAAACAAAGAGCGGTAATCGTGGAACGTTCACTAGTCTTGTGCAGTACTGTCATCTACATTAATTTTAGGGGCTACGTAAAATTACGTAGCGAAAACCATTTTTCGAAAAACTATCGGTAAAATCATCGTTTGATGCATCCTTACTGTATCGCCATTTACTATATATCTTGTCGGTGACTATATTCATTGTGAATCTATTACATAAAAATTGTCGCTAATTAAGAAATTGTATTCTATATTTTTTAGTCGTTTTTCGAGAAGTTACATCATCATCGCTTATGTGACGATTAAGGGACTCTGCAACAAAGAATGAAGTAAAAGTATAGTATTCTCTAAACAATCGAAATTTTCTCACATATTCTTTAATTTGAAAGACGTGTCTTTTAAAAAATATCGATAGTAAGATGACGATTTTATAACAGAAAACAAAAAAGGTCGCGAAATGTCGATCTTTGAAGCCTGGAAAATTCATTTTTCGATACATATACACACACACACACAACTTGTTACAAATTCAATTCGCATGCTTTATGTATAATACACATATACTGTATACTGTATCGCGCGACCGACTTTTTGTAATCTTTGATCTCTCGCTGCAACCGACTACAATGTATTTATGGTTATGGAAATGCTCAAAGTAGCGTCGGCTGGTCGATATATCCTGAGATTTATAATACCCCTGAAACGTGAATGTGCTGTACGAGAATAAACAAAACTATTTTTGCAAACAAGATTATTTTTTAGCTTCTTTGTAAAGTAAAAGATGAATTATTTGTTAATTATTTTTCCTTTGTTATTTTTAAATAATTTTGTAACTAATTTATACGATACATTTATATGTTATATAGAAAATATTTCACATATATAAATTCATTTTATATGTAAATAGGACTTTAGAAGATTGTAATTAGATTACTGTATAGTTCATAAATCTCTTATCATATATATCCCCATCGTCCCTTATCGTATCATATACCTATGTTATATATACGAGTTATAAGGATTGAAGAACTGTAGAAACAATCGCGGTATTTCGAAAATGAATCGCTCTACAGATGAATTTTCGGTCAATGCGCTAAATCTCCGCAATTACACGGGGAAAGCATTGCGGGGGGGTCCATTAATTAGCGCCTCGCCGACGACTATACAAAGCGACGTCGAGCACGCAAAGAGAGTTCGGATCTATGGCACGGTTGGGGTCGAACGAACGTTGGACTCCGCGCGCGTTGGCGAAATGAATCGAAGGGGTCGTTGGTAGATAGCGGGGGAGAGGTCGGGGATGAATCAGCGAGGGCGGCAAGACCTGCCGTCACCGTCAGTCGCGTGACGCGTTTTCCGCCGTCAGCGTCGTCGACATCGTATACGTTGCCATCGCAGCGATCTCTCGCCGTTCGCCGTTCTTGACACACGTTCGAGACGCTCTCGCGTCATCTCGGGCCAAATCAGCTGACTCGTCGCGTGGACACGATCAAGTTACTAGTCACGTGTGATCTATCGCACGCGCTGGCTTGAACATGATCAGGTGACTTGTCACGTGTGATCGTCGCTGCGCGACCATCGCCGCCACGGACGCCGCTCATCTCCTCCCTCCTCCCCCCCC